>NC_138575.1:29345859-29348359 GCF_964289735.1 Phaethon aethereus
GAGCAGGTCATGTAACGCTGCAAAAAAATCAAGGCCAGGGCAAATAAACAAAAAGTCATGCCAAGTTCACCACTCCCAAAGATTCCTAAGCCTGGCTGTGCATACAAACTTCACTTGCTACTCATCAACATCAGCAATTTATGGCCAGATGGTTATAAATTTACATTCTATAAAATTTTAGAGGATGTTATTTTTTCCACTCAGTTTGTTAATTAAGTTTCAGTCTTTTTATTTCCTCAAACATAACAGTTCAATTTTTTATTAATGATACCGTATCATATTCTTTCCTGTCTCTTAGTACACCTACTCAGCAGTACCAAGAAAACTTTCATGAAATGAAAGTAAAGCTTTTGCAGACACCCTATCTAGAAAACTTATGGGTTTTGATCTTTCTTTTGCACTCTTAAGGCAAACTAGCGATGCATAGGGAATCGTTCATAGAAAACAAATAGTGGAATAAAATTTCCCCTTTAACAGTTATTTTTAAAACCTTTCCTTTCCCGTTTTAAAATAATACAGTATGCTGTGCTTAATGTGCTACAACTTGCTTCCATTCAGAAAAAGTGTCTCTCTCGCTCTCATCATTCTTGTGCTGTAATTAACAGTACCAAGAAAGCTAACATTAAAATCCCGAAGAATGTAGCTCTGCTCAATTAGAGCAATTCACAGTCTTGAAAACAGTTTCCTAAGCGGAAGAGAATTCAAGAGGCAATAACCAAAACCCCCAGATATTTCTGTATATTTGGCAAAATCAAATTCTGCCTCAATTCATAAGTGTGACTTACATAAAATAAATCTGACAACATTTGTTAAGTGTTTGTAATAATACCGAATGCACTCAAAACAATATGCACTACGAAGCTTGACATATTTTAAACAGACCAGTTTAACAAGTAAACAAATTTCAAACGTATTTAATTCAAATAAACACTCTGTAACACTGAGGCTAGTTCACTTCGCAATATTTCAGATGAGTACCTATGCTGAATTATGTATTTTATGCAGGTAATGTGTGTAGAACAGCAGTTCAAATATTTACATATACAAAATACAGGTGAAAAGGGTCTTTATGAATCTATTTGTGTATATTTTCCCTCCTAGGACTTTAATGTAAGCAGCAAGGGTTAAGATTTGAGTAAACATGCAGGGCTAAATTCTGCTCTGCACCCACTCAACTTTGTTGACTTCTGAGGAGTTTCATGGGGATATAGTAGAGCAAGATTGAGTTGCCATGTGCATAAGGTAATGCCAATAATCCTGTATAAAATCTAGTTAGTATTAAGTTTATAAAACTGCCTTTGTTTATTTCAGTTAGGGTTTATTGCCGCTGCATACATAGAAAGTTTTTGGGGTAAAATGTCAGCCAGAATGTTTAGGGTTTTTTTAAATTTTCTCGCCCTGTTTAGAGAATTGGACTGCTTCTTATTTTGGTTCTTGTTTATGTGTTTTGTTTTGAGAACGTGAGACTCCTTCCCTAACGGAATAAATACTACGCATGGCTTTTCCAGAAGAAATGAGCACCATCGTATTTCCTTTTATAACTTTATGAAGGAAACTAACCACAAACATAGATGTGGGATGTTTACATATGTGATAATGCACCACAGAAATAAAGAAAAAAACCCCACCCTTACTTGCAGCAAAATGTAGTATTTATTGAGCCAGGCCATTAGGGTAATGACACAAAGAACTGAAATACATGTACGGTGCTCCCTTCCATTTAACGTATTAATGCTGTCACCATTATCAGGATGCAGCAATTTCAGTGCAGTCAGAAGGTGGCTCTAGTGCTTTAATTTTGCTCCTTTGCCTACCATAAGATCCAAGAAGTAGAAACTACTTTTGTGCCACATTTTTTTTTTTTCCAATCTAACTGATGTTCCAACTAGAACACAACATTTGATTTTATATATCAAACAACTTCACACTCACGGAGATGTGCACACTCACAAAATTTTCTGCTTTTTAAAGTTCAGCTAACTAGATGACAAAGAACAACAAAACAAAACAAGACAAAAGATTAAAATATTAAAGTTACAGCTGACACCTCTGAAACATTTCCCATCAACACACCGAGACATACGTAATCCCTACCACTGTGATGCCATGAAGAAATCAGAACTTCCCTCCTCTTCTCTGGCAAATCAACCTTTGCTATCTCTGTGGTGGTCTTACAGAGTTATGAGAATTATGCCTGGTTATCGGGACGATTCTTTTGGGGTGGAAGTCACTTCAGGTGGATAAAGGCAGATTAATCAGCCTTGGTGTAGATGAAACACAGAGGGAATGTGTGGAGGGGAGACGGTCACGCCTGGCCTGATTAGCGAGCTGCTGCTCGCTCGCCTTCCCGGCACGGTGGTTGCGCACCTTTTTCTCTGCCTCCTTTCGATGGGTCACAGCCATCAAGTGCACATCAGCGTGGGCTCTCCCCACCGGCTCGTCCCTGTTACTGCTTCCTGGTCCCCTTCAGCCTGGCCTGTATCCTGGTTTTGTGCCCCCA
>NC_138575.1:29353359-29378359 GCF_964289735.1 Phaethon aethereus
GGAAAACTGCACCATAACACCTGGTTTTGATGTCATTGCCTACAAGTAGAAATGTGGGAGATACACAGCAGCCCCACTCTTCCCTCATCACAGTATCCATTGCACAAGCTGTACAGGGAGGTACAGCATAGGATCTTGCCCGAGAAAATGTAATTAATATCAGAAAAACTCTTCTTCCCTTTATGCAAGAGAGGTCTCTCATGGTTTGTGCTTCATCTGAAGAGAAGAATGAATTACATTGGCTAAGAGAGGATTTGGCAAGCAGAGGAAGTGGGTCAGAAATCACAAGAAGAGATAAAAAAATAGAATCCACTCTCTCCCCCCACTATCTCCAATGTGTGGTATCTCCAAAGATTCAGCACTAGGAGAAGAGCCCAAGATGCTGAATGGGGAATAGGGATTAAAAGGCAAATAGAAAGTAGCTTCGTGCACTGTGCTGGTCATTTGAGACCAGTGGGGTTTAACTGTTGGTATGCAACTGGGAGGAAGGAAGCTAACAGTGCTGAAGGAGGATTTTTGCAAAGAAATCTTGAATGAATATCCTGCTTCCAGATTACTGCTGCCACCCAGAAGAGAGAACCATGTCAAAGCCAGGAAAAGACGGTGTCTTCTCTTTCCTAGTACATGAGGGACTAGCACATAGTATCTGTCTGGAGCTCATCAGAACAAAAATTTCACAGGGAAATGTGACTGTAAATATGTAAGCACCTAAAATATTAAGAGAAATATGTTAGGGCTGGAAATCAGCTTGATTCTGTGTTTAAAAGAGTTCCAGTCCTTGGCCTGACCTGCTGCACTCCTTCCCACTGGCAAGCAGATGAGAGAAAGAAGGCAAAGCGACGGTGAAAGAATAATGTGTAAAGAATAAGTTAACTGAAAGGGAGAACAAAGCAGGGGAATAACAACAGAGTAAGAAGGAAACAGGAGAGAAAGGTTTCGGGGAGTATTGAGTTTGAAAAAGAGGATTGAGAGGATTAAGAGTAAAAAAGAAGAAAATTCTAATATCCTAGAAGGTGAGAAAGAAGAACAAAATAAAAAATTAATTCTAATTACATGACTATATAGGATTTTCCATATTGGATCACACCATTAGTCCATCAAGTTGTGTATCCTGTCTGTATTAGTGGAATCAAGCATTAAAGAAAGATGAACAAAACAATAATAAAGCATCCGTTCAACCAAGCAAAGGAGAGAATGATTTCCCTGGCACTGCAGTAATCAGTTTGCATCCCAAAGCACAAGACTGTGTATTAAGAAATGTTATTGATGATCATAAAATTATATGAGGTTTTTCATTTGTTTTGAAATTAACCCAGCCATTTTACTTGGCTAGGTGAGCTCCTGCATCAGTGAATTCCTTGAGCTGACTGTCCTACTAGTTGCACTAGGTAGCCCTTCTTCTCCTGAGAGTGTAATTGCAGAGGGATCAAGCAGTCTGTATGTTATAGCAGGTACCACAATAGAAAAGTTTTATGTCCATTTCCCTATTTCTCTACCTGTTCCTCCTCCAACAGTTCCAATTTTCTTTCTTAATGGGTCACCATCAGCTTAAATTCCCTCTTTTGAAAATAACACCCTTGTGCAGTCTGCCTCAGTGT
Source organism: Phaethon aethereus (assembly GCF_964289735.1). Taxonomy (NCBI): domain Eukaryota; kingdom Metazoa; phylum Chordata; class Aves; order Phaethontiformes; family Phaethontidae; genus Phaethon; species Phaethon aethereus. The sequence continues at coordinate 29,354,958 of NC_138575.1, forward strand.
TTAACTTTGTTTTGAGGTTTGCCTGATGATGATCCCCAGCCTGGGATGGTGTTTTGTAGTTTTCCTTCTTAGCAGTCATCTGCAGATGAACACAAATAACTCAGAATGGGTTAAAGTGGCTTTTCCCAAAATGACTCATCTGCTGGTTCCCGGTGAAGGGTGGAGAATGAAGACAAAACTTGAGACCAAGTGTCCCAAGTCAAGAAGGAAAGCTCGGTTTGAAAGCTACTTTTCACCATGGTTTAGAAAAGAAAATTCCCAGGTTTTTCCACCTGGGAAGTATGGATATCAATTTGTTATTGGGCACAGGAAGTTTATAAAAATATCCAGGCTGGATAGAAGGTTATGTGAGCTACTCAAAATGGAAAACAAAAATGATGTTGTCAAGAGAGCAATTACCTTGCAGCCTGAGAATTCACAGAGACCGGCACAGCAGCCTTCCTTCCACAGCCTCTTCAGTGAGAGCGTGGGAGAGAGTGCCAATGACTTTAGCGTGTGGCTGCGTTACCATACTAGTGCAAGCGTACAAATCCTAGAAAGTGCAAGCATAGCTTCTCAAACTCTCTGAAAATTAACGAGTGACAACAAACACCAAATCAGAATCAAAAGTAAACCTCTGCTTGACATTTTCACAATGTTTAAAGCAAAACCAAGAGAAAGTATATTTTGAGTATTTTTTTTACATCTGAAGTCCGAAGCTAACAAGGTACCATCTAATTCATTTATACTCAATTCTCTCCTCCCACCCTCTGGTTTGTTTTGGTACTTAGGGATAGAAGAGTAAACTATGTGAGATAGCACTGGATTTGTTTTATGAAAAAGGCATTTATTACCTTTTCTTTCACTTTCTTGGCAGCTTCATGTCACAGGCATGGTTTTGTAACACCAAAAAGATATACGAATTGAAAAAGAAGGAGACTGTAAGTGACAGATGGAGAAAGACAAGGAAAGAAAGCAAGGAGATTACACTAATTGTCCTTATAATATTTTAGCAAAATATTCTGACCTCTTAAGTGGTCTGTATCTTTGCTTTTATGAATGGAGAGAGGAAAAAAGCGCTTATGAATAGTAAAAAGCATATTTTAACCAGAAAATTTGTACTTTTCCACTTTAAAGTTGGAGACTCTCCAAACAAACATTTTGTGAAGTAGACCTAAAACTTTTTCTTTTTCAGGCTCAAAACAGAAATGTTTTTTAAGATTTATGGGTTTGGATGTCTTTTAAAATGTAAATTAATTTTTTTGCTAATATCAAAATGACAACCTTAGAAGCTTTTTTAAAAGATGGGACTGCAGCACATAATGCAGAAACTTCCCACACTGCGCTGTCAGAAGGCCTCCATGTCATCTTACAACACCCTTGCTATTTCTTCCCTGACCTGCTCCTTCAAGCAGGAGCTGACAATCCTGCTAAATCATGTGGTAGGTTAGTGATGTGGGAAAATGTCAGCATGTGATTACAATAAATCTCCAAACTCTGTTTCGGTTTATGTGACCCATTCAGGATTCAAATTTGGAAGCACAATGTGGTGAAGGTCGAGGAGAGATGTGCAGATTACATGTTCCTGGGTCAGCCTGACACGTGGAACAGGAGTTCACTCAAGGGATGTATGTTCCCTCTGGGTTTTCCACTGGGGTTGGACGGGAAAGGGAAGAGAAACTTTGGTTTGTAGCAAGAACTTCAAGGAAGTCCGCTGGAAGAAGCTGAAATAACTAGGAGGAAATCCAGGCTGCCTCTAATGCCTGTTTGATCAGCAACTCCCATTTGAAGGGCAACTCCAGAAGTTGCTTCTGACAGTGCTGAGGATTTCCATTACCATCTCTCCCCCAAAGGAACTTCCAACGTGTAATTCCTCTGATTTCCTGATTTCATCTTACTTCCCATGAATGGGGTATATAAGCAAATTAAACAAATATAGTTCAAGTTCTCTACTGGATTTCACTGCATTTTCTTTGTTAAAAGAGTATTTGCTTAGAAAACTTTTTGATTAAATCATTAATGTGTCAGTTAGGGATATATACTCAGCTAATGTTGAGAGCTATCCATGTTGCTGAGAAGACTGTCAGATATTACATAGTTTGAATTTCCACGTATATTCATGTCAGTCAAACCTTCTCAAGCCTGTTCCTTGGCATTTTAAGCCAAGCTGTGCAATGTGCAGAGTCCTAGAAATCTGGGAGTACATGGGGTGGGTCATGGAGGTAGACATGGTCAAAAGTAAAGCTGGTCTCAGCTAGCAATGACTAAAGACCAGAAGTAAGGTTTTGAGCTAACACAGAAGTAGCAAGATAAGCAGACTAGGAGCCTGGGTAGGATGGACAGGCAGATGGACAGACCCAGAGCGGCTGTGTGGGATGTGGGGACCCACGTTCCCCGTATGATGGAGCCTTTGCACAGTCAGCACAGATAGACCGAGGTGTAGGAATTAAAGGACCATCTAGATGGAGGTGAACACACAGGTGACTGAGCAGCTCCTCAGAGGTGCAGAATGTGTTTCTCAGTGGGACACAGGTGAAAGAAGCCTTTCCTTATCTCGCTTATGCTAAGTTGTATTTGTGTTTGTGCTCCTTTGGCCCTTGGAGAATAAAAGGTGTCTCACATACTGGACTACCTTCCTTCCAAATTTATGTGTATTGCAAGTATTTTTTTAATTCAGTTGCAGGTCTGTTCAGGAAGTGAATAGTGTGTTTTGTTTTTAAATCTAGAAGCTACATGCTATAAAAAATAAAATAAAATACAACACCACAGGGATCCCAGCTGCCACATAGAAAGTTGATCTCTCTAAAACCCTCTGGCCTGAAAGAAAAAAATGAGTTTAGACATTTTTATGGGATTTCTCCAGCTAAAGCCCAGCTTCAAATCCCACTTAACTTAGTATGTTTACATGTGTCAAATTTTCATTACATAATAAACAAAAACATGTGTACAAATGCGAAGAAACTAAAATCAGATGGCTGGTGGACTGTAGGGAACTGTGATTATTCAATTCCCTGCTGATATCTTTCCAGAATGTCACGTCCAGCTGCAGATTTTGGCAACCTATAGCCATTTCACCATCCTCAAATAGTTCTTTGTATTTGACAAAATTGCCTTTTCTCCTGCCACAGTAGAGACTATATATTTTTTAGAATTGGATAGCTCTAAAAGACTGATACCATTTCCAAATATCACTGGATTTCACTGTAAGATGTTGTTATTTTTCTGTAGTAATGTAGAATACACTTATCCTTACTGATCTTCCCACTTACAGTAGTATCGAAGTAATCAACATCATAATTATACAGGTTCCTTTTCCACATACTATTATGGGAAATGGCCACAACTATGCCAGACACTTTGTGAGACAGGATGTGTGGATACCACATAAACCTCACCACCCGCAGAGGATGAAGAACATGCAAATGGCCAAGTGATGCACGGAAGTAATACACAGCTCCTGGCCTACACAGGCAATGACAGAACCAACAGCTGGAGCTGCTTAACTGGGGGAACAGGGCAGGGTGGGACTAGAGAGAGGAGAGGGAGAGAAGAGTTTTGGGGAGCAGTCTGATGCAGAAATGGCTGACCTCATCCTCCAGCTAAGGAAGGCAGTCCTGCATCAGCAGGGTACCAAAAGGTAAAGGAGTGACCGGACCAGCCTTAAAACATCTCAGACATCAATTGCCCTAAATAATGTAGGTCACTGGAATAATGTCTTGTCCAACAGATGAGAAAGTAGCAAATCTCACAAGTCTAAAAATCACCCAGTCAGTACAAATACTATAGAAACAGAGAAACTAAGTTGCTATCAGACTGTCTTACTACAAAGGCCATGGTGGTAGGGTCCTTTTCTGAAGTAGGGAATTTCAGCATCTCAGCATACGTTTGAGAACTTAGTACAAACAATGGGGAAGATTAACAGCACTGAAGTAATTCTGTGACACACAATGTCTTCCATTGGGCCTCATATTCAGTAAGAGGTAAACTGCTGCTGTGGAATATGCTTGTTTCGCAGCTAAACAAAGAGATTCAAGTAAGAGGAGTTCTTTGCAAAATGGCTTAACCATTTCTAAGAATCTGAAAATACAAGGAGATTCTTTTGCCTCTGCCCTATGGAGTGGAGACCAGAGACTTGGCTCACACAGTTGCCCTGGAGTCAGGAAAACTTGATTCATTCCTGGTTCTGACCAGGTCTTGACCCCTTGGGAATTTTGAAGATAGTAAGAATTCTGAATTAGTCTTTCTATAATTTTTAACTGCAAGGAGCACTGTCCAGCTCTGAGGGTGCCTGTTCGCAGTAGGGTGAGACAAATACAAAGCAACAGCAACAATTCATCTCAAGCTTACGGTAACAGAGTAAAACTTTCCTTGCAGTACTTCTTTCCCCTGTCTAAAACCACTGATGTGCTGCCAAAATTATCCCGGTACTCAGTGTACAAGATCTTGATGAGCAGACTGTGATGAGGCAAAACAGTCAGAGATTTGGCTAAAAAAGGAAACGTTCTAGAACTCCTTGATCGTCTCATCAAGGCTCTGGGTAAAGGATAGCTGGCAGAGCTGCCTTAACAGGACTGTCAAAATCTCTCTGACAAAATCTTCCTCAAAAGGATATTAACAAAGCTAAGTAGTCATTGGTAAAATCGACAACTCTGTCATGGACTAGAAACTGAAAGATAGAAAACAAAGAAGAAATAATGCGTCAAATTTCAGCATCACAGAAAGTTAATATTTAGGTATCTGAAGTTGCCTAATCGGGCATATGATTCTGACAGTCTTAGTAGCAATATAAAAAAAAGGTGAATATTAGTATAATGTAAAAACGTGTATCAATTTGTAGCTCCAGATAAATAAATAAACATTTAGATAAACGTGCACACATTTTTACTCATGTTTACATGTAGGGTAAGACAGACCCCACTTGCTAGCCTCTGCCTGCAGGAATAACTAAGCCATTTCATTTGCATGTAGAGATTTAATTTAGGTTTTGTAAACAAAACTGTAAATTAAAAAGACTGAAAAACACACTGCTATATCTACTGAATGTCCTCAGGGCCTTAAGAGAGATGATTTCCACAAATATTCTGCAAAGAATCTTGTTTTCCTGGAACAAAATAGTGCTGTGCACCATTTTACAATGCTTAATGAAAACTCTAAGCTCTTGTTGCAAGTCCTTTTTGCTTAAGGGGAAGGACCTTACAGTCCTTCTTGTTCTTACAGGGTTTGGTCCTATATGCAGCCCAACGCAGTGGGTTGTGAAGGTGCTCAGTACCAGGCAGGAGCAAGCCTCTATCCCTTTCATTGCTAATAATGACATTTCCTTCAGGACCATGCTACATCCATAAATTTTTCCAGCAAGAAAATCCAGCAGTCACTCAGGGAAAAACTGTAGGACAATTGCAAGGGCCTCAACAGCTTTGAGGCAGCGAGAGTCCTTCACATAACCAACTGCTCAGGAGCAAATCCCATCACCTCTCCACCTCCCTCTCAACACTGCCTTACACACACCAGCAGCAATCAATCGGCCCCCAGCTGGCAGGCACACTGTTTTTCCTATTTAACAGCCTCCAGGGTGGTCTCTCTCACTAATCCCCCAGGCCGTACAGCAGAGCTGGAGCTGAAGTAGCTTCTGCAGTCAGCTGTTGGGAGCTACATAAAATGGAGCAGCAATGCTTACTGGCAACAAGGCGTTCCTTTACGCACTTTCCTCGCAGCCCCCTCCCAAGCACACCCGTATGCTTCTTACATGTTATGCATTTGTTGCTTAATCTTTCTAAGAGTAGGATGACTTTCAGAAGACGGATCAGAGGACTGAATATAACACTTAACTGTAACATTTCTTTACTATTAGGCTCACAAGCATATTTCACAATTGTTTAAAAACTTGCTGCTGAGGACTCTCCCTGCTTAGGATGCCCATTCCCTGTGGTCCAGCTGAAGTGCTGCCCAAGGTGTCCAAAGCCAGTTAAGATTTCAGCACTACAACAAAGGAAAAAAAGGCTTTTGAAGACACAGTGAAGTGTTCCTTTTTGTGATTTCATTCATCTTTAGTTCTTCTGTGGAGAACTTCTGATTGTTGTTGCTAAATGCCATATGTGCACAGTATGTATTTCTAACTCTCTATTTTCCTTGGATGTATATTTATGGGCATTTGTTCCCATGTTATTTTTAGATTCCAGGACAGCTTATAACTTCCGTAATGTTGGGGTGTGCTACCTATCCTCCAGTGAGAGACAGGGGACAACTTCTGAGCTTGAAAATCTGCTTTTCTAGCTCAAACTGTAGGGAAGGAAAGCAAGGAGAAAGGCAACAAAATACTATTTTAACTCTGGACATTTCTGGTACAAATCAAAGTAGAAAATGGAGATGATGCACAACATAACAATTTTTAGCACAACATAACAATTTTTAAATGAACCAATTTGAAATATCCCAATATACCATATGACATGTGAGTCCATGAATGCTTCCAGTGAACCCTGCTGTGCAGTGCTAAGCAAGCTGTCTCAGCACGTGGAAGCAGGTTAGCAGTATGGCAATCCACACAGGCTAATTTCCTCTGCTGCTCAGTGTAAATACTGCTGCATTTCTGTGTGACCACTGCTCCTCATACCTGAACCAATAATTTAGCAACACAGATAGAACATCCCAAGGTAGCAGTTTAGATATTACTAAATGTGAGGGCCGACAGAAGACATTGCAGGCCAAAGAATTGCTTTGGTGCTCTTAACCTGTGTAGTTGGTCTGCTACCACTTCTTTTAGGCATTTGGTGCGATGGATTTGGTGTGAGCTATGTATGTGTAACAGAGAATCATAGAATCTTTAGGTCGGAAGGGACCTTTAAAGGTCATCTAGTCCAACCCCTCTGCAATGAGCCAGGACATCTTCAACTAGAGAGGTTGCTCAGAGCCCCGTCCAACCCGACCTTGAATGCTTCCAGGGATGGGGCATCTTACCACGTCTCTGGGCAATCTGTGCCAGTGTTTCACCACCCCCATTGTCAAAAATTTCTTCCTTAGGTCTAGTCTAAATCCGCCCTCTTTTAGTTTAAAACCATTACCCCTTGCCCCATCACTACAGGCCCTGCTAAAAAGTCTGTCCCCATCTTTCTTATAAGCCCCCTTTAAGTACTGGAAGGCTTCAATAAGGTCTCTCTAGAGCCTTCTCTTCTCCAGGCTGAACAACCCCAACTCTCTCAGCCTGTTCTCATGCATTGCATGTCCTCATGTAAGCCCATTCCTCGAGCTTGTCCAGGTCCCCCTGGATGACACTCTGTCCCTCAGGTGTGTCAACCACACCACTCAGCTTGGTGTCATCTGCAAACTTGCTGAGGGTGCACTCGATCCCACTGGCTATGTCACTGATGAAGATTTTAAAGAATATTGGTCCCAATACAGACCCCTGAGGGACACCACTTGACACTGATCCCCATCTGGACATTGAGCCATTGACCATTACCCTCTGGATGTGACCATCCAACCGATTCCTCAACCACCAAACAGTCCACCCTTCAAATCAATGTCAAGCTTCTACGTTTTCTTGTGAAGTAAAATAAAACTTTATTAATCAGTCAGTATCCATACAGATTCCCTTTCTTCTCATAGTTAATTTTTAGATAACTCTTTGTGTCTTCTGCTGTCCATTTCCTTTTGGTTTTGACTTCTTCACTCTACCTTGTTAACTTTTTTTTTGTCTCAAAATTGAGCTTTTCTCTTCCTGGGAACTTTTTCTGGTACTCAGCTCTTTAGGAAGATGAGAAGGGGTCTTCAACACCAACCCAAAGGGGAAAACACTGTGATCCTCAGCGGAAGGATTGCTCTTGCATTCAGGAGCTGCAAGCCCCAGGAGCTCACCAACATGCTCCTTTCCCTGTGCAAACAAAAGATGAGTTTCCTGCAGACAGGGAAATCTTCTTTAGCTCCTTGGAGCTGGCAGGAGTGGACTCAGATCAGTGCCCACACAGGGGTCCCCTTTGGCAGTAATGGGAAGCACACCTTCTTCCCACCTAAGTGCTCTCTTTATGAGACTTGAGCAAAGGCACAAAACTGATGTTTAAATCCTGGACATATTCACCAGGCCAGCTTCTCACTGGTAACTTTCAGTGCTACCTGACATTAGCGTCCAGTAGGTTCAATGGTATCTCAGAGACACACTGTCCACAAGCAGAACTCCCATTGTTCCTCCACCCTCAGATCTGAAAACATCGGGCTACATCCTCAGACAGTTAAGCCAAAATAGCTCAGTTACTTTATAGCATTTTATACATGCTGTGGTCCTGGCACATTTTTTCAGCTTTATGCCCTAACCACTTGTGTAAGCAGTGTCAGATTTTGGTCCTAGGAGCAAATAATATCTTTTGAAAATAGATTCCCGGAAGATGAGGTAGAAATGTTTGATGCTGGTAAACCTTACAAAAGGATTTAAGTTAGCTAAGCTGATTGGAAGGAAAACCAGTTAAAATCCTGATAGTAACAGCAATGCATAAAACAGAGCACTCCTAAAATAAAATTAAAATAGGTCAGAAGTTTTCAAATTAATACTTTCATTCACCCTGTCTGCTGGAATAGATTTTGTGGAATCACTCATCATGTTAATGCCCTTAATTCATCCCATTTAAGAACCAAATATTACATAAATTATTATCAAACTTTCCTTGTACCGTTTATCTTATTTTTAACAACTTAAGAACTATTACCAAATATATACACCACACACACTAAAATGTGCAGAGACCACAGAACATTTAGATTAATACTAATGAGATAATCCACCTGCCTATTTCAGTGCACAACAGCTGCACAGATTTAAAAGGGTTCAATTAAACTTTATTCAGTGCATAGATAATTGATCCAATGTGGAGAATGATGTCATTGGTAGGTTAAAAATATATTTTACCTTTTAAAATAAAATTGCTCCACTAGAAAAACTGGAAATATAAACCTAACACATAAATCATTCTGGAAACTTTGTTTTATAGAGCAACAAAAAGAAGGAAAACGAAATAAAATCACAGCAGATACAACATGCAGATGTCCATTATTTCATTTCCTCTCCAAAAAGGGCAATAGAAATCTAAATGAGACATTGCTGTTGCTCTCCTTCCATATGGGAATTTCAATTAGTCTTTGATATTTCACTGTATTTGTTTTTATCTTTTCTGACAGTCTCTCTTTTCTTAAAGGTTTTGTCTCCCCACCCTCCACAGCAATGAAACACCACCGTATTCTGATTTTAATTACTAACTTTAGATGGCACCAAACATGTGTAAGATGCTTTTTCAACAAATAGGGAGGAATTAATCTTTAAAGATCTGTCCTGCCCACCATCTGCCTGGGGCACTGTAATGGTTGCTGTGGAAGCCATGGGTGGCCCAGAAGGACATAGTCGGGCCTCTGCTCCAGGCTACTGAAGACAAAAGCACCGCTTCTCGCCAAGCTTGTTTCTCTCCATGTTTATGGTAGTAGACTGCAAAATACATTACTTACTTTCTTGATACAACATAGCATTTTTTCTGACACTGCTAATGGCAGTCACTAATCTCTTCCATGAACTTCATGTCAACATGATACCAAGATTATTAAAGAGAAAGAAGGACAAAAGATAATAATCATCTATCCACCAAGGCATTAATATAGTTCCCATCCTTAGAATATTTCAGTGGCTATCCAGAGTTGGCATTGAAATAATAACTTTAATCTGAGATTGTCAAAGCGATTTGCTTTGACAGGGGCTTCTGCAGAAAGAAACTGAGGAAAAGGCAATTTAACCTGCATATGTCATCAATAAAGGGTTTCTCCATTGCAAAGGAAACTTTAAACAACTTCTCACTCAGTACCACCCAGCATGTAATATGCTCACCAGTGTGATGGAGCTACCTTCTCTCTGCTTAGTTCAGGGCCCTGTATCCTTCTGACCGCGTGAGATGCAGCTGTCAGATACACTTACAACACCAGAGGCACTTTCCAGAAAAGCCAGATGTCCACAGTCCCCTCTCCTGGCAAAGGTAGGATATTCTGCAGTGTTACCAAAGTGATGGAGACTCTGGACCCAGTTTCTTGAGTCACTTGCCCAATATCTCTCAGACAATCAATCAAGGTTGGAAAGAAATTTTATGAAACTGGACTAACCACTGGATCATGATGCTCTTTAATTGTTATGATATGGTATATTACAGTAGGTATGCATCTGCTTTCCACTGTGCCTGTAAAACTTACTATTGGTCTTACTCTAAGTTAGCAAAACAGTACTTAGAAAAGTAGTCCTACTAAAACATGGTATTTCCCTTATCTTGTGTACATCTTGTGTTAGACCAGTTTCTGGCAAGTGAAGTAGGTTAAGCAGTAATGTCAACTGCATGTCTACATCACATGCAGAGGTGAAGATACATGCAGTTTTAATCACACTCTGGATTTTAAGTAGACCTCACTGAGATTCCTTGTCTTATCTATGATTTTGGATTGTTGCTTCACAAAACTTAGTGTAATTAAAGTTACTATAGATATATTTCAGACAGACAGATATACACACATTTATCTACATACACACAGTACAGTTCATTATTCTTGGCTGTGAGGGCTTATGACTATTGACACTGTCAATTTTTATCTCATTACTCATCACTGCTTACTCTGAGTGCTAATAGTATATTTCCATGGAGTTTGTGTATGCTGCGATGTAAATTCTGACATTGCTAGTGTCAGTCACTAATCTACCTCATTCAGTTCATGTCAAGATGATACATCACAATGCTCAACAACTGTCATCCCTGCTTTAAATAGATCTACATTTTTCCCAACTTTACAATTAAATATACATATATGTATATGTATCTTTGTTTCTGCATCAAGTTCTGCTTTTACAATATGACCACGAAAGTCAACCTAAACATTTTCCAAAGCAATTACTAGTTGGTGTGGTTTTTTGTTGTTTTGGTTTGGCTTTTACAAAACACTTTAGAAAACTAAAATCAAACCAAAAAATCCACACATGTTTATATTTGTTTGTAGGTCTGGATTTTTTCCCCCAAAACATAAAAAACTTATTTTCTCTCACTGAATTGTCAGTTCTATGTGCTTACTAGCACTGGTTTGCACCATTTCCAAATTGATATTTTAAAAGGATCCATTTAATAATGCTTACAAATATCACAAGTTAACTAGAGTGTTTTAATTAATTACTGTCACTACGGTTTTGAGTATAATTTTAAAGGAAAACCTGAGCTTGGTACCATTTAATTTTCTCCCTTTTCTGGTGTAACTCCTCTGTGTCACCTTTTCTACGCTTTAGTTCATGTTATTCCCTACAGAGAGGCCAAATTATGTTTATACTTTCTTCTGTTTCACAACTATGAGTATATTTTTGTTGTAGATCTCCTGACGATATAATTTATTCTTCCTTTATCTAGGTTTATTATTCCATTTGACTCTTCTGTGCTTTCACACACACTTGTTTCTTTCTCTTGCCCTGGTCTAGCCACTAGTGGTAAATAGTGCTGTTTGGGCAACTGGGTGCATGTGGGTGTTTGAGCTGATGTTGTAAATAAGAGGCTCTGCTGCCGTACCTTGGCTTCTGCAGGCTGAGCGCTCGCTCGTCGGACGGCCAGGGCACGGAACGGCTTCAGGCAAGGGACCCCAGGGACAGTGCTTGTGCCTCCCCGCCTGCCTGCGTCGTCCCAGCCATGAAACTGGCTCGTGTTCGGATCAACAGGGAAGAAGAACTGGCACAGGGTCTGTTGGGCTCTCCTTCGTACTGACCGGTGCTAAGGACCGTTGAAAAGGGAAAAACCACAGCGGAGGCTAGTAAGACTTAGATCAGGCACTGAACCTGTAGAAATGATGTAACATGGATGTTACACACATAAGCATTTCCCGTGAACCTGCGTTCCCACCCAAATTATCTGCATAAAAATATCCTGTAAGAAAGTGTGTTAAGGTTTCTTATCCTTTGCAATTCTAAAAGGCAAGTTGCTGCAATATGAAAAACCTGGAAAAGTGTGTATTTTAACAATTTTTTGAACTGCACAAATGCGATAAAATATCTTTCTTTTTTCTTTTCTTTTTAATTTTTCCCATTCACATTCAGCTGGGGCTTAGTCCTCAGCAGGACTAGAACCTTGAATGTTTTAAAGAAATGATATTTTCAAATAGAGAAGCTATAAATAATGGACAATTTAGTGCTGCAGCTGCACAATATAACTACTATCTCTCATTTTTAACAGGAAAAGAAGTTGCATTGATCTGGACACAAACAGACTTAAGCACATGAAAATCTGTGGTGCACATGAAATGGATATGGTTGAATCTATTCCAATTATTTCATTGATTATGTGCATTTTTTCTCCAATGTATGAACCTACACATGTATGAGAACTTCAAAGAAATACATTCAGTGCCTAGCAGGATTTTCAAAATAATCTAACCTTTGAAAATCCCATTGGGAGCCTATCTACATTTTTAAATGCCTAAACAGCCTTTAAAACCTGGTCCTCTGCAACCATATTTTTGTCCTTGTATAAGAACAACATAGTGTTTGAATCTTCCTCCAAAATTGTGTGGCTTTCTGATGTGACATGCTTAATAAAATAAACATAAGGGGAAAGGGAAGACCAGTTTTGTTTTCATACTGATCTATAGAAGAATGCATTAAATCATGCAAATTATCTGTGCAAAGTAAGCATTAAAAAAGTAATATGCTGATCTTCCTTTTTTCTCATTTTGCATAAGTGAAAAGAGATAATGATAAGAAAGAGCAACAGTGATTTAGTCCATTGATCTAAGAAGTAAATACCTGTTTACAATGGACTAAGCAGTATGACAGATGGAGTTTTAGGAAGAGCAGTAATTCTGTTCTAGTTAACATAAGAAATCCAAAAATAAGTTTGTTAATATTAATGGAATTGCTTAAATCCACCGGATCACTAAAAAGAGCCTGGTTCTACATGGTGTAACTCAGAAGAGGATTTAACCCATAAAGTTAATTTAACTTTATGGATGAGCATACACACACACACAAATAATAATTTTCCCATGGCAAACATAACTCATCTAGATTGCAGAGATGTAGATTATATGAATGATTAAAATGTAGCAATAACAGGAAATACTACCTATGTACATGGAGGTCACATTTTAATTCCTGTGGGGACCATATCTTTGAATTTTCTGACGTATGTATTTAAATTTTCAGACACAATGTTGATTTTCATGTTGAACATAATTTAGGTTTTGGAATCACTTGCACCATCTCCATACTACTCGGTTCACCTCTCAATAAAGTATGCTTTTGAAGTAACAGTGTTTAATATGATAGCTCTGGCATAGCTCTGATTAATTGAGCTGCTGCTTAAGAGTTATACACACACCCCTTGATACCTAAAAATCTCGTCTGCTTTGAGTTAGAACTAGATCATCGCTACTCGTTCCTCTCATGAGCAAACAAACCTAATGACAGGGTTACGGATTCAGGAAAGGTTTCAGATGCAAGCATGGTAGACTGCACAGCTAAGACATACATATATCCTTTATTTAGGATGACAAAAAACTTAAACATATCTTTCAGTACTGTCTCATACAAACAGTACATCACTAGCCTGGACACCAAGTTATTTAAAGCTATTATTTAGTACCATAATAAGTAGCAATTTAAATACAAGGTAAAATCATTACATTGTCTTGTTTACTAGTGATGTTAATGTCAAGCTGATGTGTAATGCTCAAAAAAAGGCAGCCTATGATTTGTTATCATTAAACTGTCAGTTCTGTCATGTGTTAGGCATAGATTCATACTGTACTTTTTTCAGCATATCACTTTATTTTCTATCAGTCAAAAACCAAAGTGTGTTAATTGTGTCTCTGCTATTTTTCTATTAACTGTTTCGTGCATTTTTTCTCTGGCCTTTTAATTGCGGTTTAATAGTGGTCATTAACACATTAAGGGGTGTTAGAAGAACATTTGAAGTCCTCTTGACTTCTACCAAAGTTGACACTTCAATGCTAGAGTAATTTCAGCTATTCATTTATTTAATAGTGACCTATGCAAATGTGGAACCATGTCATTTTACAAATTGACTGTAATAATTAACTAGAAAGGCAGAGTAAAATGAAACAGGTTATAATTAGAATAAAACTGCTACAGTATTACGTCAGCTAGAATAAAATAATCTCAAATGATTAAATTGGTTTCAATTATTAAGAATCAGTTTAATGTACCCACTGTTCTGATTTTTTACATTTCTCTTTTTTGTGTGCATTAGATGTCACCTCATACAATTTATGCATTTTATTCATCTTGGTAAAACAGGCATTACAAAAGTTTAATTAAGTAGTAAAAGACTTCATATTATTCCGTTGAATTCTAAATTAGTTGCAGAAAGAAATGATAGTGCATAGTACATACCATTCATACATATTTCAATTAGATGCATCTATTGTTAGGTAATATTTCTTTACTCCAGTGTATAGATAGAGGTACCGATATAAAGCAATATGTGGGTATACACACAGAAATAATGTTGCTGGCTTCCACAGTATTTTTTTAACTCACATGTACAATATAATTTTCAACAATATTATTTAGATCTTTATCTTCAGGTCTCTCATGTCATACTTCATGATAAATATGGAATTGCAAAACTACATTTTCCTTAAAACTTTCACCTTGCTTATTCGGTTGTTCATTTTGCAGATCTTGTATATGTAGACAAATACATAGACATGTATATATACGTACAGTTGTAGGTACATGCAAGCCTACATGAGATAGACATATTTGATAGCGGGCAGCATATACAATGTCTTACATTGAAGGTGAAAACAAAACATTATTTTGAACCCAATTTTTGACGCGGTGGTATATTGGCAAGTCTGCTGTCTTTGGCTCTACTTGCCATCTGCTTGCCATTTGTAAACTCAGCTTTGAGCATGCCGCAAATTAATGTTATACAAATGGGTAGTGGGGTGGTCAGCTTCTGCTTTAAAGCTATTTTACTTAAAATACATTGAGTTTCTCCTTTCTACTTACACAGTTTAAAATTATTATTAATTAAAATTAGGCCTTTCTTATTTGAACAAATCTTACTGTACTGCTTGCTGGACTGGTCAAGTATACCTTCAAGAATTATGCCTTAAGTCTTTAACATTTTAGTTCAACTTATAGAAGCTTGTTTGTTTGTTTCCACGTGATGTTTCTGGAATGCAAAATAACCTCAACAAATACTCAAACAAGAGTAAATGATGTCTCAATAGCCAACAAATATCAACTTCAATACTTTTGTACCTTCTCTTGTCCACATAAGTAGACCCCTGGGGAGCCAGGCTAAGTCATTGAACACTAGTTCATGCAAAGGCTAGAGAAAAAGTGTGTCCAGTGATGGAAATGCATGGAAATAATGGAAATTCATCCATGGTATTGCAATGTCTTTACCAAAAAGAGACACTTGTCAGTGTTTGAGCTCCATGTTTATCCCACAAAAAATCACAAGTGATATTCTAGTAATGCATAAACTGAGTGCATTTGCCGGTACAGACAATCCATAAGTGTGAATATATTGTTATAATTTTGGTGTGACAAAGACATAGCCTGTATTACTTGTAAAAATCCAGTTGCGCCTCATTCTTATCCTCATCTGCTCTGATTTCTGTGTGAATCTTTCAGAAAATCCCTGTTCTGTGGTAAGGTTACAATCTTTGATGCTAAGATTTGTAACTATATATCATACTGTAGGTTCATTGGCTAAAGTTACTATTTTAAAATATATTTCTCATTGCTCCTCTGATGTACTGAATTCCAGCAGGGGTAGTTATATCAATAACTGAGTGCTTGCCTGCTGTATTCATTATGGTTTTGACAGGACTTTTACAGTCTCCCTTAAGCAGTGGTAAACAGTGTTACGTAAAACATGTCAGTGATCTCAGGAGCATTTTCTGTGCAAGTGTTTCTATCAGTAGAAATGCAGTGACGGACTTTTTTGAAAAATGTTCTGGTGTGTAAAAACAAAAGTGATCATGAGACGCTATCAGCAGCAGAACAATTCTGGGAAGAAAAAAACCTTACTGGTAACCTTGATGTTGGTTTCAGCCTAACAAGCTTAAAGGAACAAAACACTGTTAGCACTGTTACATCTCCCACAAATTTGATTACGAAATCGGTTGAGCTTCACGGCATCTCAAGATCACTGGAAGTCCTGAAGCTCCAGGCAGTTGGCCTCTGCCCCAACTTCCCAGGAAGGGGTTCTGGGAACCTGTGAAAGTTTGACCACAGGCCACCAAACAAGCTGTTGAAAATTCCGGAGACTTTAGTTTCCACACTTTCATGAGGCTAGGTGCCAACACAAGGGAATGAGTTTTTCAGCTTGTGAAGGAGCTTTCTGTCTCAGACCCCTACCTTTCTTAGGGGTCCTATGAACTTGCTAAGATCACTTCTACACATTCCAAATGGAACTCGACTTCTTTCTATTGTATTGTAATTAATGTCGTGCAGTTGCAATAATGTAATTATTATTAATCATATTTTCTAAAAGTAATTAAATTTCTTTGCATGGAACAAAGACAATCAGTAGATAACAATTAACTGTATTTCTTAAAAAAAATTAATATGGCATATTATGGTAACTCAGTACAAATAACCCATTCTTGTATGTCTTATAGCTGTGAAATATGGATAATTTACACAAATATTTACTTTATCCTTGAGCAATTACTTTCCAGATCTTTGTAATACATTTGCTAGAAATTTGCTTCTTGAGCACTTCCTACCACATTTCAGCAAACATCAAATGGCTCAAGGACGGCACACATAGGAACTTGAAAAATGCATCTCCACTTCTCAAAGAAATACCAGCAAAGAAATATTCGTGTGTGCACACTATGCAATAAATACACATAGAGCTTTGCAGGAAAACAGTCTAATGAGAATTTGGCACTCTTTGCATAAAAGGATGGGGAAGACTTGTCTATCATGTGACTGATGTGCAGCAGGGATGTCCAGTGTCCAGCTATAACAGGAAGATGATAGGAAGAGTAACTGCGTGACATTGCTGTTGAGCCTTTGACAAATCATAAGATTCCTTTCAGTCTTCAGTCTACAAAATACCTACAACCCACGCCCTACCCAAAAAGAAGCATGAAGCAGGCCTTCTGTCAATCTGTCAGGGAAGATTCATCTCACTTGACTTCAGTAAGCTAAAAATTTGGCAGATGGTCTAAACTTGTCTAAGCTCCCTTTATAGAATCACAGACTAATTCATGCTGGAAAGGACCTCTGGGAGGTCCTCTCCTGCTGCTCAATGCCAGCGGAGAATGAAAGGCAGCTACTCTGAGACATAACTGCTAGCGTACCTTTTAGGCAGCTATGGGACTTTGTAAGTTAATGATGGGATTTAGTTTAGATAACCTAGTCTCCTCTAAATGACTTAGTTCTACTTCAACTCTACTATTTCCAACATTCAGCCATAGCATGGAGTAAAAAGAGCCTACCTATCCTGTTAACTACCCTGAAATTTACCCAGTTCCTGATTTATCACTTCCATGGCAGAAGGAAGAGGAATATAAAATCTATCACACATGTTAGGTCAGCAAATGCATCTCACAGCATCTATAAGATCTTGGCTGAACAAGACCTGCATGTGTTGAAGGGCAAAGAAATCAGAATAAAGCTCTCTGAGACCAGTTCCTTCCTTTTCTTTCTCTAATTATTTTATGGGAGAGAAAGTGAGAGAAAAATGTAGGATATTAAATCCTCCAGTCAGGAGGAGAGAAGTAACAAAACAAGGATCCCATTAAACAATATTACTGCGGCAGCTCACCCTTCAGAGTGCTGGTAATCTTCAGCTCACTCTGCATGGGCCCACAACTTCCAACTTTCACCCCAACAGAATACCAACATCAGTTCCGTCACCCCCTTGTCCTGCAAAGCTTTCCTGCTCTTCCCTCTAGAAAAATGTACTCCTTGGGAAGTAACCACCTCATTAAACAAAATTGAACGCTGTACTCACAGAAATCCTGATTTTATTTAACTTTATCAGCAAGAAGAATGTGGGAAGAAACACTCACTTACAAGACAGGATATGGGAAACAGAACAATCTAGAAACCTTCTTTACCCCATGATGACTCAAACATGTCTTCCTATACTAGTTGCAACACTCGACTGTCAGAAATTTATCAATCCTTCGTTGCTTTTTTTCCAGAATCTCTAGGAAGATCTTCCAACTTTTCCTATCCAGCAACCATCGTTTTGAATTCTTTGAGCAAGTTACTTTCATTGATCCATCATACTTACATGTCTTTTCATACTTTTTCATACTCTTTCATGGCCATAGATAAATCTAAAAAATCCCAAAACCTGCTTTCCTTTTTAAAAAATCTTAATACACTTGTCTTTAACAGTTACAATATCTTCTTTATAACAGCTGTCAAGGAGCAGAGTCACCAAGTTCAACAAACTAAGTGGCAGTAGACTGCAGGAGCTGTGGAGAGTTCCCAGCTGAGCTATAAGCTGAAGTCTCCACAGACTGAAGGAAAGCACATGGCGCATGAGACAGCGTCACCTTCCCTTTCCTCCATTTTGTTTGATCTTGTAGTAAGGTTGTAGTTCTGCACCTGCAAAGAGCAATTTGCTATTGAATGAAAAAGTTCTTATAAACATGACTTGGACTGAAGCGGGTGAGTTTGTATGAGCAGTGGTGGCATGCTTAGATTTATAACACTCATGGCATGACAGGGGCCCATGGCAAGTATAAGAATGGAAGAACTGGGTTTTCTCTTGGCAAACATGGGTCTCGTTTTTTTCTCACATAAGAACTCGTATGCTACATAAAGCAGTTTGTTTTCAGAAACAGCAATAACATCAATGAGCGGTAGCATTGTAGATTGTTCCTCTAGTATAAGTTTGGTTGATGAAGTGAAAAAAGTTGTTTGTAGCTACAGTACGGATTGTTGCTACTAGCTTTTTCCTTTTGCAATTCCCATTTCTCAACTTCATATGAGATTGACACTAAGCTTTGTCACTGACAGCTTGCCTATTTCAGTGAGATTCACACAAAGAAAACGTGTGAAAAACTGAAATGAGAAGGTTCTGTTTGTCGATTGTTGTAATGCAGGAAAATAAAATATGTGCTGACTGTGACTAGGCAGAACTTTAGAAACAGGAATCCTATTCCTTCTTTCCTTTCGCTAAAGGCATATTTAACTTTGCTGTCAATAGCACTTGCAACAGTGAAGCAGAAAGGAAATGTGTACCCAAATTGCTAAATGTTGACCACTGGCTCAAAATATAGGTGCACATTTGGGTATTAATATATTTTTCTGGCAAAGTTTATACAGCAGAACTGATTATCACAGTGGTGATGAATGACAGAAATATTCAAATATTCAAGTAAACTTCTTTCCAAATTTCACAGCTTTTTTTTATCAGAGGCTAAACCCCAGCTATGGATGTGAACATCCACAGCCTCAGTAAGATATCCAATATGACTGCAGATGTACCCATCTCTCTTTATGATCTTCTTCTGTATTTCTATCTTCCAGTATCTTTGATTCTTATTCCTGATTTGCACATAGTATTAGTCTGCCATTTAACTTTAATTTTTTAAGCTAACTAGAAAGAAGGGGTTGAACAAATATTGGAAACATTTTCTTTGAGTATCCATTTGAATTAAACAGCCAGGTAACATTTGACCATGTTTGTGACCCTTTCATGTTTGCTTTTCATGAATTTTCAAGTGTTTGATCTCTGTTAGGGAATGGATTAGCAAAAAGCAAATTTGTAATTCAAATGCTGGAAACTCTACCAGCACCAATTTAAAATTGTATATTCAGATATTATATTTGAAATTTGAAATTCACATTGATTTGATTAATGAAGTGAGTTGCAGCCAGCTCATGTGCCTCTGAATGCCTGTTATTTCACCTGGGGAGGAAAGTGATAAGGTCTTTTCAACAATCTTTCTACCTAAATCTAATCCTGGTTTTTTGCAATCCTGTTTGTGTCCTGGTGCGATTTAGTGCAGCCTCCAGGTTGCTCTAACTTCTATCAGTTGTGAAAACCACTGCTGCTGCTATGCTGGGGTGGTGAGCAGATCAAACTCGATGGGCTGGCATCTGGGAAATGCAACTCATGTTAGTGAAGAAAGAGATGTCTGACTGACTTAATTATTTGTAATTTTGAGGTGGAGCGTACCAGCAATATATTTACTGATTCTAGTACCTAATTAGTAAATGTACAGTTTCACAAATAGTTCAGGAACATTAAAAAAGTGACATTTTAAGACAAAATTATTCATTGCAAATTATTCACTGAGTTCTGCTAGCATGGATAGATGAGACCGGCTGTTCCTTTCATCTTTGTTGTCTTGCAAGGACGAGTGCCAACTGTGTGTTGTCACTTGACGGAATGTGAAGGGTGCACCGAAAACACTTTCCCAGTGAAATACAAACACTGCAGTCATACTTGCTGTGTTCTGTATACATGACTGTTCAAGCAGCAAAGCATGTGATGCGAATGACCCTCAAAACCTTTCTGAAGCTGAGAAGTCTCATAAGATGATTGTTTTTTAAGACCGCTTTTTAAAACATCTTCTCTTGCCACCCATTCTGCCCCTGGGGCTATCAGTTAGCTAATATCCTTGGGGAAAATGGTCTTTCTTTCTCTGCAGAAAAACTTCACATTAAAACTTCAAAGCTATTTAAAATAAATTAAGAGAAGTTCTAATTTATTCTTTTTTCTTTCAACACTGGCAAAACCCCTCGATCTCCACATTCTTCTATCAAATTCACTGCCTGTTTCCTCTTTCTCTCCTCTCTTTTTTTTTTTTTCCCCCTCTCCCAGTGGGTGTGTTTGCTAAAGGACCAACACACTCAGGAGCATATTATCTAGGGACAGTGGAGGATGTCAGAAGGAACAGACCTTCATAAAAGGGCTGTTTTCCATCCCATATACACTCTCTATTTTTCATACTAATTGCTTTTCCTCTCTCAGAATTTGTCCCTTTTTTTTTCCTGATTTAAAAAAACAGAGAAAGAAACAGTGATCTCCCTGCAGCATTCATTGATATAATGCTGAGATCAGCAAGTCAGAGCTGCTGTGGAAGGAGAGGAGGAAGAGGGGGAGAGGGACATGCAGGATGCCCCTCTATTTCAGTGGGCTAGAGGATGCCCCAGTCAGTGACACTATGAGACATCCTAAAGCTATCGCAGCATCTCTCCTGGCTCCAGAAGACTGCTCTGGAGTAATTACTGTAATAACACAAGGACAACTGTTTTATAAATAAGAAAACAAAGAAAACAGAGGCAAAGATATGGTAAGTGAGAAGGTGAGTGCCATATGTGGATTTTTCAGAGCTAGCAGGAGCAGAGAACGTAACCTGAGCTACAAACACATTTCTGCTCCATCGGTGAGCAGGAAGCTGTGCTTTGGCGTATGCCATTCTTTCCAACCGAGTTTCAATCAAGTGATATAACCAAAGGATGGCTTAAGACTTTTAAAAATTATTTAGAGCCATTTTAAAAAGTGGACACGAATGTGTAAATACGGACAGCTTTTCATTTCTTCGCAGAGTTCCATAAACTACTTGTGTTTGTTTATTACTGTGAAACCATTTCTCAGGTTTAGGCAGTTACAAAGATTGTTGGCTCAAACAGGTTGAGTTGATCTAAGATTTTCCTGTTAAAAGCTTAGATAAGCTTGAATCAGCAAATACCGTCCATCATCTTAACACATGGACACAAAAGGAGAAGTTTTAACAAGCACTGGCTGAAGTGGGAAAAGCTAAATGTAATAGATTATCCAGCTGAAAAAACAGACTGGAAATTTACTTTTGAAAACTCACCTTACAGAGTTTCGCCTAATAAACCAAATTCATATGCTGTACTAAATGTCTTTTGATTTCAAAAAGTCATCACAGAGACCTATTTTACTCCTGTTCCTGATGAAAATTTGGTCCTGCTCTAAAAGGGTTTATACACTAGTTATAAACATTGTTTCTTCTGTTTTCCTGGGCTTACCTTTTTTATTCTGAAAGGCTTCAGAAGCAGAGTAGGTGAACTATTTGGGACAAAATCTGAGCAAACTTGAAAGAGAACCAAGCCCCAGAAGATTTCTTCTTGAACTGTGAAAGGATACAGTTAACTTTTTTTTTCCCCAGCTTACTTCTTGTTTTCACACACCTCCAAAATTGCAGGTTGTGCTTGGCACTGAAAATGGGAGCATGGAAAACAATGGAAAAGTTTGTTCCTA
Source organism: Phaethon aethereus (assembly GCF_964289735.1). Classification (NCBI taxonomy): domain Eukaryota; kingdom Metazoa; phylum Chordata; class Aves; order Phaethontiformes; family Phaethontidae; genus Phaethon; species Phaethon aethereus. The sequence continues at coordinate 29,377,163 of NC_138575.1, forward strand.
GAGAATTTCCAGACCAGCTTTGCAGGCTCAGAGAAATGGACAGCTTGAATACACACCAGACTGCAAGCGGGTTACCTGACCTAAACCAGCCCTTCCCTTATTTGTCTATCAGAAGCTCAGCATCAAAGTAATCTCTACTCTCCCATACAATGGCAACTTCCAGAATACTTCTGAATGCATAGGACTGTCATGCTGAGAGATTATTCCTAGAAAGATGACACATGAGGGGGTTATATCATTTCACCATTCAATCCACATTTCTGCTCTGCCCCTGACAGTGACACAGCTCTCTCTGTCTAAAATATGTATAAACATACATATGTATTGAAAAACACATACTTTTAGAATCGGGTATATTCTTAGAAATGAATTATTGCCAGTAGTAGCCACCTTCCCTAGTCTGGTAATATATATAGACAAATATTATAAATATCAGGTTCATGGAGAATGGTGCATGAACTTAGAAATTTGGGATATATCTAGTATGTATAGAAGCTATCTATTGTGCAGCAGTGATATACCTAATAGTGTGCTTGATTCATCTTAATACCTCAATTCAACTGTTTTCTAAGGGATTTTTCTGCTACATCCCAATTTTTTTTTAAACCTTCCCTCAACTTTAAAGCAAATCCTACATTTATTTCCTGTATTCAATAGTCCCAAATTAATCTGACAATTTACTTAATTTCAAATGAACAAAATAGTATGTTTCAGTAAAAGCAAACCGTCCCTTCTTTGGATTATTTACTGTTTAAAGAGCAACTAAATGCATTTCATGGGAAGCATTTCCCTTCGCGATGCATTAACTAGTGAACGGCTTAGATGTACAGCTCGGAGCTCTCTGCGGGCTGCAGGCCACTGCTGCTTCAGTCAGGTCAGAATTGTACACTTACCAGTTAGTGGGTTTTCAGGCCTTGACATGCCTTAGAAAAGACAGCCCCTTTGTAGTAGTCGTCCCTAGAGAAAAGTTGGAAAGGGTGTTGAGCTTGCTGCACATTGAGTAATGTTTAGCGCTGGAAAAAAATGAAAAACCCCTCTATTGTGAAGGAGCTTGCAGAGTTGTACTGCTGTGCCGAGGAGCTTTCCTGAAAGAGCAGGGCTGGATGAAAGGCCAGAATTAATCTGTCCGATATTGATTTTACAACGACAACGACAACGACTCCTGTTTTCTGTGTGTGAGCGGATGCGGGTGTGGGT
>NC_138575.1:29383359-29418359 GCF_964289735.1 Phaethon aethereus
TTCAAATGCAGAGGGGCATCTCCACATGGGTGCAGACATCCACCCCTTCGGATCTCAGTGGAAGGCAAGGATGTATATGACCTTATGGGTATGAAACTGCCAGCATTCAGCAGCACTGAAAATCAGGCTGTCCTATTCAGAGGTTTAAATATGGACTTGTGTGCCTGAAGTTAGAAAGTCACTACAGAAATACTAGCCACAGGACTATGAAAACATGGGTCTTCTGAAAACATATTCTTAATGTTCACATTTTTTCATATTGTGTGGGATTATGTTTGTAGTGCAGTCTGGAAATTAAAAAAAAGAAGAAAAAAATTTTTGTTTACCTTTTGGAAATACATTTAAGCATTTCTGAGTGTCAAACATTGGAATTTGTTAGTGCAATACATATTTCTAACAAAGGATGGGAGTGGGGAATGGATACAGTTTATTTGTAAATTAAATAAATATGTTTCCTCCATGCCCTTGAGAGCTAGCTGATTTATCAGTTAATAAAATAATCATACACCACAGACTTGTGCTTCCAATTTATTTTAAAAAGAAATAACATCACATTTTTGACATATATGAATACAAATGTAACACTAGAGGAAACTTTGTGAGTAGCCCTGTATATATATCACCAGCCCTGCGTGAATTACCTTACTTGCTTTTTCTCTGCTATTTATGGGATTGATTCTGCATAAACACTTATTTCTTCAACAATTCTTAACTTACGTGAACGACCCCATAAACCTCAGTGCGACTACTGACTAGAAAGAGTATTTGTCTGAATAAAGAGTGCAGAATGTGCCTTTAGCACAGGTGAATATAAAAGTTACATTCAGGAGTTGAGTTTTAAATCTGCAACTAGACTTCACTAGTATTTACACCCAACAGCATAAACTAAACTTAAAAATAAATATATTTATCAAAAAATAATAATCCGAATCAGCCATTTTTCTCGACTAAAATGCTGATACAGGTTTCAGCTCTGCAGAATTTGGACAAACACAATTTGTGCTAGGCAGAAGAGTTCACGCGCATCTCTCGGAAGGGGAAGGCCTACGTCTCTTAGCAGATTTCTTTTTATTTTATTTGAATTACGTTTTAAGTTTTGTGGCCGGCAAACCATACCGTAAAAAGCACACAGGAGCGTTGCGAGTAGAGGCAAACTGATGGCAGCTGAGCCCGGCAACGGCTGTGAGCGTGCGGCGAGCACGGATCCGAAATCCTTTTGTGAAGGCGGGGCTGGCTCCGCAGCCGGCGGCGAAGGGCCGAGCTCGGTGCTGCGTCAGGCAGGAGCAGCCCCCGAGCAGAGCGTGCCGCCGCACGCCCTCCGTTTTGGTGTTTGATGGGAACCGGGCTTTTAGCATGCCCATCCCCACCCCGCCCGCCTCCTGCTCTAATCGTCTTCTCCTTTTTCGGACATACGTCTCTCCCCCTCTGCTCTTTAAATTCCCTCTGCTCCCTCCTGTGTATTAGCCTCAGCCCTACTTTGTCATTTCTGTTGCTTGCTTCATCCTCCCTCCATCACTACTCCAGACACTTCTCTCCCCTTTGCTAGTCTGTTGGCTTCCTTGGGGACCCTTCACATCCCCCCACAACTGAGTAGCTTCTCGTTTCCAACGGTATTTTAAAAACTCTAGGCTATATTCTCTTCTCTTGAGAGAAAATTAAAGAAAAAAAAAGAAAAAAAGGCACAAAACAAAACAAAAAAAACCCCTTCTCCAGAAACTCTGCTAGTTTAAGCTCAGAGACTTACAGCCAAATTCTCTTTTCAAAGGGAAAGAGGAGATTGAGACCTACGAGGACACCGGGGCATGCCACCCACTGAAGCTCACGGAGCCACAGGCGGTCGCTCGAGGTCCTTGGGCTCTGCTGATCAACCCCTCCGGTGAAGCAGGAAACTCTTCTCTCCCCTGCCAGCGTCGCAGCCCTCCGAAAATCAGTGCGGGTGTTGTTGGTGCAGCGTTCGCTCTCTGATGGCCAAACCAGGCTGAACTCAATGGGAGTCTCTCTGTTGCCTTCAGTAGATATTTGGAGGATCAGGCCTCCGGAGGTGCAAGGTGGAAGCTTTCACTTTCTCATGTATATCTGTGGAATAAATTACCAGGGAATCATGGTACGTAACATTGCTACCTCTCAGAATACATTCTGACAGTATTTTCTGCTAAAGCATGCAATTTTTCAATATAAATTGGGCCATCCTCCTTTAGAGGAAAACCAAACTTGTGGCGGGTGTCCCTTCTGAAAGTTGAGGACTTCTCTGTTCATACTACTCTGTATTTCTTTGAAGTACCAAGCCAGAATTTCTGCTGAAAACCTCCAACTGAGACTGCTTAAGCTGTCAGTTGCACCGGTGTAAATCTGGAGTTAACCCCACTACAGTGTCCACAGAGGTTAGCCAAGGACAGGTCCTTCCCTCGTCAGCTCATGTGCTGAGCAGCACCTGGGGACCACCCGTGCAGGGAGCACACACTCATCCCAGGTAAATACTGACATCAGAGAGAAATGTCTAAGGCAAAAGGACAATAAATAAACAAAAAAGGGAAAGAAAGAGATTAAAGAATTACACCAGAGAGGGGATAAAGGAAGGAGTCAGAAACTGGAGAGTGATGGTGGGTTTGTCATTCTGGTGCACCCCCGAGGTGCAGGGGGGAGAACAGGGCACGGGCAGGACGGAGCACTCACATCACCCCAGAAAACACTTCAGCAAAATAGCCCTGTTGTGTTTAAACCTGGAATTTAATGACTTTATTTTCTTTTTTCTTTCCAAATTCCAGTGTGTGATATTCCATAGTGTAAGAATATATTCTCATATTTGAGTTTTTTATTTTTTAGCATATGCCCATTTTATAATCACACTAAGACACTTTGGACTAAGCAGCTGCGCTGATTAATCCACACCTCAGATGTGCTGGAAGCATGAGGTGAAATGCACCCGAGGTGTGCATTAATCAGCCCTACCATACAGTCTGTCCTGTCTCCCCTCTTAATTAAATTCCAAGCCAAACAGTTTTGGGGAGAAGGTTAGGAGGGAACACTTTTTTAAGTGGGTTTTACATGAGCTGTCCACAGCACATGGAAAAAAAATACAAGATATATTTAGAACAATATTTTAATTTGTGATACTTTACTAGATTAGATGGAAAGAATGTAATGTTTAATAAAGGAAAATGTGATTAAGAAGCTTAAGTGCACAGTATATTACATGAAAATTCTGATCATAAAGAAAGGTAATATCTACTCAAAATTATAATTTCTGTACTTTTGAAATCATCTCAGCAAGAATTATCTACCCATATCAAATTGTAGCACTTGTCAAAATCAACTGTAAAGCATCTCAAGTGCTCTTCTGAATCAACAAAACAGATGTATAGCGATGTGAGGTTGCACTGAAATGGAAATAAAAGTGAACTAGATGCCAGTCATTGCCCTTAATCTCTTGAACCCAGCACTTAACACAGAGGATACCACAGGTCTTTGGGACACTGTTTAGAAGGGGAAGAAATCAAGACTTGAATCTTAATAACATATGCAAAAACACTCTATAAAATTATTTTCTTTCTACTTTAGTAGATTCTGGTATGCTCAAAAATCACCTTGCCTTGTTCATAAACATGAGGTGATGTTTGAAACAGCACCCTATTTCAGCTTTAGACAGGCAGAAAAACTGAAATATCTGAAACTTATAAAACGGTGTTTAAATTTTTAAAAGAGAAATTAAATATGCTTAGTGGTTCAAAAGTCACCATCCCCCCAGTAAAAATGTGAAATTATGTTTATGGGATAATACCCGCAGCAGAATGAACACAATGAATATAGCTTTAGTTAAGATTACAATATTGTTGATTTTTATTAGGGACTTAATAGATGAACAATGTCTGCAAGCATCGGCCATTAGAACAACGGCTCTAACCCCGTAGCCTAGGACATGTGTTTGGAAGTGAGCTCCTCTGCAAATTTTCTACAGCCCGCCTTCCCTGGAAACATGATGGAAAAGGCTGTTTTTTCCTTGGTTTTGTGACGATGGTGCTTTCCAGGAGCGTGGTGCACAGAGGGGGGCATAGACTGCAAAATGAATGATCATTTCCTTCACCTGCCCTGTGAACTGGTCAGGTCCCTGCATTGCAGGTGGAGGCATTTTTGTAGGCTGGTGAGATACTGCAGAATCATACCGTTTATCAACACTTTGCTTGCTTCCCTGCTTTCAATTACATTTAGACTTGAAGGATTTTTAGTAATTGATGCAACGCTGAACATTACTGACTTCTCTGCTACATATAACGAAGCCATGGTAGCATAAGCTATGCATAAGGTAGCCCATTTTCATCATCAGCATTACATGGCAAACATGGACTGATGAATGTGGAGCCCTTCTGACCCCATCCTGAGAGAAGGTCCAGATGGAGCGAAACCTCTCTGCAGGACGGACCAAGGGGCTCAAGCCCCAGTCTGGCCACCTGAGGATTAGACTCCTGGCCTGGGGGCAACACGTTCCCGTGGCTCAGTCTAGACAAAGCTGCCAACCTCACAAAAAGGCCTTGCTCTGGTTTTGCTGCCAAGGCTCTGAGGCAAACATGCTCATTCGTCCAGCTGAGGATAGGAACCAGCTATAAGTATTTTAGTCTAATTTAAATGCATTTTGGCAAAGCTAATTCAGATGTCAGCCTTTTGGGGATTTCATCCATCACTGACTCCTGTATAGGATTTGTCTCCTTGTCCATAGCAGGCAGAAATAGCAGACTATCAGTTCTGGATCTTAAGAAAGACGCAAATACAAGTGTTTGAGACCTTTTGAATTCAACATGTGAACATTTGCAAAGCTGCTGGGCTGCACTTCTCCTGCATGTTGTGTGCTGCAGACAGGACTGATTCATGCGAGAGGGAAGACAAAGTGGCATCTACTTTTAATTCAGTTACCACTGGCACTGACTTTTTTTATACAAGCTGGTTAACCAAAAGGGCAAGTCCTAAAGAAGAACAAAGGAACTGAGCATGAGGTCTCAAGTTCTATTTTCCGACTCTGCCAAGGGATTCACTCTATAACCTCAGGTGAGTCAGGTAACTTCTGTGTCTGGTGTCTTCTTAACGTTGTAAAGATTAAGCAAAATGAGGAATTTCTCCAGATTTTCCAAATGTGGAGGTGATTTTGCTAGGTGCCAGAGGTCAACAGGCTATTATAAAACAAACAACAGAGAAAAGAGGAAAATTAAGGCTTCAGACAACGTAAACATACAGAATACTCTAATAGATACCCATTGCATTCAGCATAAAACCCAGCCCAAGCAGGTAGGAATGGTAGCAGCTGAAAAGTTATGCTGGAAACAGAAGCAGGACAAAACATTTCTTCTCACACCAAGGTTCAGAATGGGCCCAGTCACGTCCTCACACACAGACATGGGATATCTGAATGGTCCTCCCATCCCTCCGCTTCTGCTCTGTCTTCCATCCTTCCACCAGCAGCACTGCAGCAGTACTAGCTAAGACAGAAAGCCTGACCTTCCTTCCTCTGTTTTCCTCTTGAGAGTGCAAGCTTTGGGGGGGATTTGGTATTTTGGTTTGTTTGGTGGGGCTTTTTTATTGTTGCTTCTTAAAAAAAGAACATTCTGGTTTTGTGTGGCACAAAAATAAAGAACTGAAGGTTTTTTTCTGGTTTTCTAACATTCTAGGAAGCACTAAAAACATCAGCTAAATGCTTCCTGTCAGTACTCAAAGCCCCAAGGGAAGTATTTCAGGGGAGCTACACGGCTTTTACAAGACCCAGGCTGTGTCCCAGGGGCAGCTCCACGCACCCCAGCGTGCCCAGTCCACCCAGTGCTGCTGCAGCCTGGCATGGGCGAGTGGCAGCAGGACTCAACTCGCAGCATGGTGCGGAGAATATTTGCATCCTTGTCCGCAGGAAGGGCCACTTCTCCCCCTCAGAGAAGTCCAGGGGAAGGCACAGAGTAGTGGAAGAAGCTTGGCCGGAGCCATGTGCAGTGCATAGCTGCGCCACGGCATCACATAGCTGCGCCAGGCAACGTACACGGAGGGACGGGCACGTGCCTCCAGCTTTCTCTTCTCTCCTGTGGAGGTGGCAGCAGGTCCCAGCTGGCCACCAGCTTATGTTCAGGCTGTGGAGAAGGTGTTTAGTTGTACAGTGGACTACTTTACAGAGACTTCCATAGTGAATATTAATTCCACTAACTCCATAAGCTTTTGAGTCAGTTTTCAGCACATTTTTTATTCGGGCTGACATTCAGAATTCCTTCCCTGCACTGTATATGATGACACTTCGGTAAATGTATTATTCTTTTCACCTGGCCACGTTTCCTTTCCAAACCAAACACATAAGAGAAATCATTTCAGCTTTCTAGATTATTGCCTGACAAAATTGCGGTGGCTGTGAAAGGCAAATCGACATTACAGCTGCTCTCTGTTTTGGATTTCTTGTTGTTTTTTTTTCCTTTGGTTTGGATGGTCTCTGAAATACTGAGCAAAACTGTATTATCTGTTGCACCACAGTACATATATTGTTGTTCCCAAAGGTTTACTTATAACGTTCACAGCAGCATTTATTTTTTTTCCTTTCCCCCCATTGTCATTTCTGTACAGATTTAATACAACAGAAACATGGCTTCCACTGGGAGCTACAGGTAGAGCAGTTCCAAAGTTCTCTATAATTGGTGTCTGCCATGGCTGCTCACAGTAAGTTATGTAAATCACAGCAAGGACCCACAACCCCTAAAGGCATGAATATTTTTTTCATTCAGTGCAGAGGATAACTACAGGATCTTAGTAATAGTCCCCTCCACATCAGGGATCTCCTTACCAGGCAAAGTCAAGGTCTAGAAACTGGCCATGTCAATTCTGCAATTTAAATCCTACTGTTAAAGATGGTTTGGTAGGTATTACAGTAGGTCAAGGCATTGTAGGCAATATTAACTTTTAGCATGCATTTTCCCATCATAGCCCTTGCAAATCCACCTGCTTCTGTTTACATTCACTGTAGTAATTCCAGCAAACCACAGGTCTGAATATTTATTTCTTTTTTTCTGTAACAACTCTTTAATTTAAAATGAAATGAGGGGCTGTCGGGGTTTCATTCTGAAAATGGAGGAATAATTCCACTGATTTTCTAGTGATGTATTTGAGTTAAAATCGTGCATTCCAAGTGACCAAATGCAAGACTACTATTAAATCTGTTTCCTTTAAAATAGTACTGAAAGTGGGAGAAATTTTAGCCTAAATTCAATAAGTCAACTTATGTCTTCTTATCATTTTTTTATTTCTCCCACAAATCTTGTGTTTATGGGCCATATACACCAGTTTATGCACTATCTATTAGGTAACCGAATGGATCCCTAAAACATAGTAATTGTCTACTTCTAGTATCAGGAAAGAAGATTTCCTAAAATAAAAACCAAAAATAAAAACCTTGTTCACATTTCCACCTTGATTAGAAAACGTCCTGATGCCCTTTGGCAAAGCACATGAAAAAAGAAAAAGGAGGATAAATGTTTTTAAAAGCCAGTTAAATCTGATTCTTCTCCTGCTGTTACCAGCAAGAATTCTGACAAAGAAAAATCTCTGTTGGGCTTGACTTTGCATATAGCCCCCTCAATCTGTATTTTAATCTAAGCTAATAACTTTTCTTATTTCACCTCCACCTCTTTTCATCTACTTATTCGGGCAAGCTAAGCTCAGAATCTGTATCTGGTTTTCACCGAACACCTGCTTTTCTTTAATCCTTTTTTTTTTTTTTTTAAGAATATCAAGTAAATGCATACTATGCACACAATATAGTATTACATGTACACAAAGGCATATCACACATTCACTTTCAGGAACACACATGAGCTCTTCAAGGAAATTAGGTGTTTCTTAACAAGGTGGTGTTAGGTGGGGATGTGTACCTTAAGCATGTTTCCCAGCACACCTATTTTGCTTTGGGCTGCAACACCTGTGCCGTGTGGCTTGCGGGTGCACGCAGCGTAAGTAGGGATACAAGGACACGGCTGAAGCATCCCGTTCTGGGGCTGCCGTCAGCTCGCTCAGTTCCCCTCGAGGCTTCAAGCAAGCAGAAATACAGTAGACAAACAGACTCCCAGGAGGACCCTGGTGAGGAAATAAAGGCGACTTAAAGCCTCCGCCTCTGTCCTGTGCTCAGGACCCTGCACAGCGCGGCTCCAAGTGTACAGAATAGTACCAGCCCTTGATGCAGCCCAGTCTTAATAAATTATTTTTCCATCAATTACAAAAGGCACCTACTCGGCCCTGTTTTTCATCCCTCTACCAGCTAGACAGGTTGAAGAACAGAAAAGTTAGTGGCTGGTACGATTGGCTGGTACCAATTCAGTGGTTCAGTGGTTCAAATGTCTCTGTTCTCTATCATCTCAGAAGTAAACGTGAGCTATCATCACCCGTGTGTCATGCTCAGCTAAACTGGCTATCGGCAGAAGCAGCATGCAATTGAAATTTTGCCCAGCCTTAATCAGTGGACTGTGTCCTCATGGAACAAGAGATAGCTGCTTCTGGCAGAGGCAGGCAACTGCAGCAATCTCCTTCCTCTATGACATATGCTATAAAGTTTTTAGATTAAAACTGTTACATAAAATGATGCAAATCAACTGTATTTTCACTTGAAAAATGTTGTATGGAAAGGCCAGCAAAATATATTCAGGCCATAATGGATGCACACAGCTCATGACCTTCATAAAATTTAGGTATTGCAAAAATTTACAATTCATTTGTTTATTATTGATAAAACTTGTTTAAGGCTCCTGCAATCTCTCAAATGGCTTAAAAAATATGAAAACTGTAATTATTTTACTTTGGTTAGCCAAAACCAAGCTGTTCTAATACAATTCCTACTCTCCCTTGAGGCCCCTGAACTCCAAATGTGCAGAGTCTGGAATACTCACTCCCTACTGTAACATGAACCCCAAGGTAGAGCAAAGAGTACCTATTTTTCCAAGTGATTCAAGACTCCTAATTGCAGGTTAAGTTTTGGCTAGTTAGGACAGAGTCCAAAATCTTTCTGCAGGCTGAAGTAATTTTTGTCTGGAAAAAGTTATTGTGGAATGGGAGAAAAAAGAAATAAGCATTATGAAAATGTTGCATCACTCTGGGTTATGTCAGATGAGTTATGATAAGGAACACTGTGTCTGACATGAGGAATCACATTAAGTTAAAAATAAAGTAAAAACTAAAATGAGTTTGGTTGTGAGTTGGGTTTTTTCCTCCACACTGGTATGCTTAATTTCAGTTACTGGAACTGTGTTTTCTACCTCCTTTTTATGGCCTTTTTTATAAAAGGTAGCTGGTACTCACAAAAAATTTTGGGACCGTTCAAAACTTTTCACAGTTAATTAGTAATGCATGTAGCAAAACACCCGCCCTACCTCTGGGCCTTGGGGGTTGCCCTGGTTCACTTGTAACTGATTTATTTTTTAAGGTTGTCTGGCACATCTCCACCCCAGCTGCTTCCAAGAAATTTCAGCCCAGCGTCAGCTGGGAAAGATCAACTTCGCATGCTGACATACAGAGGCGGCCTTAGGAATATTGGGGCCTCTGGTGGGAGGCGTCAATGAGAATCTTTGCTCTTTTTGCTGATCCAGGGATACAGTATCTGCCACCATACAGGACTTTTTTTTAGCGTTTTCCTTGAAAGAACACTCACCTGATGACTACACTATGTTTTTCCTCAATCAGAAACAGAAGTGTTATCTTTACCAGATTTGTGGCTCATTATGTAGGGCTGAATGGTGGATGGTTTTTGCAGGCATCCAAAACCGTTGGTAATGACTTATGAGCCGCCAAAAAAAACATGCTATTTTATAGACTGCTTAAATTTTACAGAATACAAAAGAGGTTAGAGAATGATTCTGATATCTTTCCTTATGTCTGAGTAATGGCTTACTCTGCAAGTCTACTGCTGAAACTGATGTCCACAAGTCCTAACCCTTTCCCTAGGGATACATGGCTTTGGTTTTGTGTGATTATTTTTGTTCAGAACTTCCCTGAAGAAAAATTTCTACCGTATTCCCTCCTTCATTTTTCTTCCTCTTAGGCTGCAAAGTGATTTTGTCACTGGCCTTCTTCCTTATGCTTCCATCTGGTGCCCTTCTATGCATTTCCAAAAGCGTCTGAACCAAAAACATCTTATCATTTACACAAAATACTGTTTTTAAAAAATTGTAATATCTAACTGAGTCCATTAGTAAAGGAAGAAAGCATCTCCATTTTTAATGTACAGCACCTGATTCTACTTAAATTCAGACACAGTACACAAAGCCACTCACTGTAAGATATAGGCTGGCAGTGTATTCTCAGTTCGGGTTCACCTTTCCAAATTTGTGTAGGGAGCTGAATATTTGAAAGATTTTCATCTGTTAGTCACGGGTTTGGCTTGATCCAATATTGAAAGGATCCAACGGGAAATTCCGTGGTTCTTTCTTTTTTTTCCAAACTTCAACAGCCTTTTTCTTCACATTCATAGTTTTGGAACAGCAATACGGAACTTAATTTTTTTCAGAAGTGGAGACAATAATAAAAAAAGCAGAACCACAACTTTAGCACAATGAAGAAAACTGGGCGTTGGTAGAACATCAGACCTTTGATTAAAACAATATTCTTAGAATTCTTTTTTTTCCCAGCTAGATAAGCTGAACAAGACCCCTGCAGTTTAGCTATGCAACATTACTCAGTTTAACTGTTACTTTATGGTTGCCTGTGTTCAGATGCTTATAGCAAGAGAACATTGCCAACCCGCACAGAGATAGAGACTGCATTTTGTTAGGACAGTGGACTTGTTATGTTCCATTCAGCTCAGCACCATTAAGCTTCTAGGTCTAGTGTTTTCTGTCTGCCGCCAGGATTAATAGCTTAGTATTTTCTTCCTAGTCTATGGTTACATTTCAAGAATTAAATGATCATTCAGAAAGTTGGCTTCAGTTTATGAGCTGTTAAACCTGAGAGATACAGTACGTCAAAATGAAAAGAAATAGTTGAAGTTATAATCATTAATGTTAACTTCGTCCTTAGAGTCTTTATCACTTGGCACATAATGTGCACCCATTCCTGTTACAATAATTTCACCCATACCTAAAAAGATTATTTTCTATGGAAGACCCAGATGATACCTTTGTGTTGTTTTGTGCTTTGTGAGAAGGTGGACTGAGAACTCTGGAGACAGAAATCTCGCATTTGCACCCCTGGGATGTCTGGCACTGACAGATGAAGTGAAATTGTCCCCACACTCCCCCGTTAGCAGATCCCCGGTTGGATTTGGAGGCTGAGTGACGGCTCAGCTGTTGTGCCCTTTGAATTTCTTCCCGTCATTAAAGACCATCAAGGAAGGAGACTGGCAGAATCAAATGAAATGCTGGTTGGGCAATATAGACACCCATTCTCTGGGATCCTGGCAGGAGCCACTATCTCCCTTCAAACTCTAAAGAAACTTCTGAGGAGGGCAGAAAATCCCAAGCAGCTTCAGGCTAGACCTGGCTAGCTGGGCCTATTGGAAAGCTCTTTCCCAAACATGACTTTTTCTTTGTAAGAGTAATTCCTTACCCAGGAATCTTACATAGGAATTTCATTTGCCGTAACAAGCTCTTCTGTGTACCTTCAGAGAGGCTCAAAGCCATGTTTATTGTTCCTAAATTTTAAAAAAGCTAATAATTGTCTAATACTAATGCTAATAAGTGTCACTACCAGCATTGCCTCTTATTGTGCTGTCACTCCCCCTCTCCTTACATTACCTGTAAATTTTTTTTTTCCTATCATTTTAATTTTTATTCACCTATTTTTTGGCATACAGGTCCAAAGTTCAGGCAAATATAACAATCAGTTGAGAAATACTCACCAGACAAGTATTCATGCACTCTTGTATCACCTGACATATGGTGAACAAGCTGATGAATGACTCAAGATTTAAATGGTAATTACCATTCATCATTATAATAGACTTGCTAATTCATAAATTCTTGGTAAGCCAATTTTCTATAAAAAGGTTAATAATAAGACTGGAAAAGAAAGAAAAAATAGCCCTAGTGTGATAAAAAATGTAAAAGCTAGAATATCTTCACTGCCATATATCCCTTCTAATGATAGAGTAGTTTTGCACCAAAGTGCTTATTGACGCAGTACCCCTTGCTGTACCAGGGCTCTGATGGAAACAAGGGTAGACAGAAAAATCCAGGACCTATCTGCTCAAGGAGGAGGCTGAGGTGTGTCAGACAAAGACAAAGGAATTAAGTCACACATGGCAAAGGCAGCCAGGATCCCCCCTCCTTCATTTCCTAGTTTTATAGTACTTGGTGACAAAGTCCTGTTATCGGAACAGCTTACAACATACAGGGTAGGGAAACCTGTGTGAGAACGTTCCCAAGACTCCTAAGTGGTGCTGTGAGAAATGCACCGAGACAGCTGTCATATCTGATCCGAAGTCATCTCACCGCCAATAGCCTCATTGACTGTTCTGTTGGTTCCTCCGAGCAAAAGAAACATGAAGTTGTCTCTGCTTCGGTTAAAATAACAAAAAAGAAAAAACAAAGGGGGGGAAAGGAAAAAGAAAAAATATTCGCTCATTTTATGAACATTATCTGAAAGAGCACTGTGAACGTAACTTACAAACCCTCTGGAAAACAGCAATGTAAACTAGAAAGAACACATGCAGGCAACACTGAAATCCTATATATCCAGTGCTCAATACAGCACTTATTCCCCCATTAGATAATGTACATAAATGCACACAAATGCAAATATTCATTCCACCTCTAATCCTCATGTAACCACATCTTTTTATCATAAGAGGCCAATATGGGAAAGACTTTATTGCCCCACCAAGGCATGTAGTTTCTCTGTCCACCTACATCATAGAATCATAGAATCTTTGGGTTGGAAAGAACCTTTAAAGGTCATCTAGTCCAATGCCCCTGCAATGAGCAGAGACTCATTGCCCTTTCAGTCTGTTGCACATTAGGTGTCGGGGTGATTGGACAGATATTGGGTATTCAGGAATACAGCATTTGGAAGGGAAAAAAATCGACCCAAATCTATTGTGGTCTGCATAACACCATGCTGGGATTATGAATAATACTAAAATTTACTACAATGTACTCTGTGTTCAGAGAAGTTTATAATGTGGGTAAACTTTCTGACTGTTTTCCTGCAAAACAAACTCTTCTAGTAACAGAGTATGAAATTCCTGCCAAGCCAGAATATTTTGCAGGAATTTTCTCTTTCTCTCTTTCTTTGTCTCTCTTGCACACACACATTTTAAAATTTAAGAACTGATTTAAATTTAAAAATGGGTGTTAAAACTTCACCTGTACCTCAAATTCAGGGGACTTTTTTTTGAAAAGAACAAAAATTTAAAGGTATATTTAGAGCTCCAGATTTTGGTCCAGATCCTTAACTATGGAAACAAGGATGTAAAGCATTAAAATGTGCTATGCATGAGGACTTGTTTTTCAGAGTGTGTTTATATTTGGATCTTTGGATAATTTGCAGAAACATATTTAGGTTGCACTGATTATAACAATTAGGCAGTGTGGAGATTATAAAGGACATAGTAAGAAGGTATCTACACTTTTTTTTCTTATTTGCTTGACTGTATAACAGTAACTGTGTATAAAGCAAAACTGAAAGCATACAATATACCTCCAAAACAAAAGAAAAAATAGAACTCAAACACAGAAGTGGGACAATTAAGGCATCATTCTAAAGAGCATGGTTTCAGACCTAATATTAAGATGCATCTACATTTCAAGCTACATTATAAAGCTAAATACAAAGTCCCAGAATACAGTATATGTTTTCTTTATTACAAAAATGATCACATTTACAGTGGCAGTAAAATAATTTTAACACTGGATTTCAGAAAGAGAATATATCAAACCTTTATATATTTGCATGAGTCTTGTTCTAGTTTTTGTGTATGCTAAGCCAAAATCTTAAAACATGTAGTATGAAATGCCATGATTAACAAGTATCACTGCATTTTTTGTTTTCCCGGGGATACAAAGCATAAAAAAAGGTCAGCTTTTGGGTCAGCTGCAATGGGGAGTTAAATTGAAATAGAATGAATCAAAATGCTTTTGCTCAGCCAACTACATAATCAAAGGATAAAGATTCCACCGAACAATTTAGTATCCAACTTCCCTAACTAACCTTCTTGTCATAAATCAAAATATTTCATTTTATAGTTCAAAGTTAGTCTTAGCATTGGGGATAAAGAGAAAGGAAGTGAACAGCACAGATAGCCATGAGCTATATATATTAGTAAGGTCACACATCCAGAGACTCCTGTGACATCACAGTAAGCACAGCAGTAAATCTCTGGTGGATTGTGAAGTCACCGGGATGACGCAGAGGTATCTTTGGACTGTTTGTTTGCACCATGGTTTTTGTACCTCATTATTATATGTAAAATACTTTTTATGATTAATAGGAAAAATATGTCCCCTTGCTGATCTGTATTTTGATATCTTGGAAAGCCCAGTTTGTTGAAGATTTTCTGTTACTGAATAACAGCGTTACAGGGTTTTAGGCTTACATCACAGTTTCAGGGTTGAGCTGTTATTGCTGAACAGTGGGATATAGAAACGATGAATTGTCATTAGTACATAAGCCCACATGGTTGCCATTAGATGCTTGAAAACCTGCTTTAAAGTGACTCATTCACTAGCTTTATTGTTTTCAGGGTTAAATTTTAAGTGTCCAAATTTTTCCAGAGGTTGAACACTTGCAACTCATGAATTTACTGCTAAACATCAGTTATTGAAGCTAATGGAAGATGAATGTAAAGGTTTGGCCTCAAAGTCTGTGTTGCTCTTACGGAAATTTTGAGAAATTAACATGAAGTTGTGTGATCTTAGGAATATTTGAGGTTTTCTATCACAGCTTTTCCTATGCTTTCACTGCAGAATCGTATATTGCTTTTGATGGCTGCTTTTTTTAACAGACGCATATTCTTCTTTGTAATAAGGTTTTCTACTTACTGATATTTGGGAAGGAGAGATTAGCATAAGTATTTCTATCTGTAGAAATAGTTCTTATTTGCTCCACAGTGGGTAAACCAGTGTTTTGCCCTTTTTCACGACCTTCAGAAAATATTCTCTTTATGCCACTGTATAAATCTGTAGTTATTTCACCTACTGTGTGTGCAGTCCTTCCCCAAAAAGGCTAAAACAGAACAAGAAAAGTTATACACATGCTGATAATGGTGACCCTAGGTATGGAAGAATTTATAAGAGAGATGTAAGAGAGAGGGGCCAGAGTAGGACAAGAGAGATTGCAGAGGAAGAGGGTACTCCATGTCAGAAATAGCATGGCGAAAGGGAATACAGAAAAATTGATGACCATGATTCATAATGTAAGTGAAGAGATCAAGTAGAGATTTAAAAGATCCAAAGAAATGTTCTTTTATTTGATGCAAAATTAAATCAGGGAACTCACTGCCACAGGATATTGTGAAGGCCAAGACTCTAACAAACGCATAAAAAAGTCTGATAGGTTCTCGAAGTGAAGAATCATGGCATCTATTAACCACAGTGATGTACCTACTGCCTGGAAGTAGTGATGTACCTTTCTGCTCAGGAAATCTCCTAACCATGAGGTGCAAGACAAGGAAAAGATTCGAAAACCATTATCACCCTGTCCATTCCCTGCTCACAGATCTTTTTTCATAAATCCCTGTCTAGTTATTTTCAGAAGAGAAATCATGGATTACACGGATATTTATTCTGATGGATAGCAAATTTTATGTTCTTATATTCTCAAAACTAGAACTTTTTTGATAGAAAAATAGAAGACTTTTCTATCAAGATAGGGTGTAGCGCTTTGTACTCAGTATCCCACAGGTAGCCAAAGTAATCCTCTAGAGCCTCAGGATACTCCTACTACAGTAGAGATCAGTAAAGAATTCCTGTAATATTTGCCCTTTTTACCCCATCTGACAGTTTTTTAAACTAGCTCTGACCCGTACTTGCAGAGCCAGTGGACTACTACATGTTTAGAATGAATTTGCCTCACAGCAGATATTATCTAGGAATCAGTGATATTAACTCTGTATCTGAATAAGCATTCCATATATATATATATTATTGTATCATAATATAAATATACAATATTTATATACACACACACATATGTTTCTGTTGAACCATACAAGTCACTATCCCAAGGTAAGATGATGGGAGTTGAAACCAAAATATACATTCAGGCTTTAGAGTTTTCCTTGCATAATGTCCAAAACTCCCATTTATGCTCAGATTATTCCTATCAAAAAGCCAAACTTTAAAGTTTGTCAAAAAACATTTGTTCTGCTGTGTATCTAATACGACATAGTCTATCACATTGCACTCATGCTTGTAAGCTAAGCAGGGCTGCAGCACAGGTCAGAGTGCTAGACTATTACTGGTCAGGCTGCTCACACACTCTGTGGTCCACCATCATCCTCAGATAATGCACAGGTTCAGGAGATTGCCTTTCAGGAGCAGTGTCTGCCATGTGGGCACCCTGTTTCGGGACAAGGTTCAGACACATGGACATGACATCCACTTTGTGTTCAGAGACCAAGAAAGGCCTATTATACTTAACTGTTCAGGCACAGCCTCTGACTACTGTAAAGAGGTATCATTCCAGGTGTTAATTACTTGAAAAATATTTATGTTTCTTTAATTTTTACAATTATACGCTGACACCATACAGATAGCCTTCAGAAAATTCCTTGGTTTGTGTAGGCTGAATATCATAGGTGTTTGTGACAGTTTCTCCCAACTTTAACATCTGTTAGTCTCTGGTGCTCCTAACTGGCTTCTTTTTTACTGGCAGGGTCTTCTGGCTCCTTAAAGCGTCATTGGCACAAGGGAGAGAGAGCCATGTGGAACATTTCTGGGCAGTGCAAGCATACGGTATGGTGCAGAATACAGTACTGGTGTTCTTCCTGACGTTGGACTTTTAGTCGGATGTGGCTGTTTAACGCTGATGTGTAAGTTCTTTGGAGAACCGCGATGAAGCCTTTTCCAAAAACTGATGGCCCCACATCTTGCACTGTGAAAGAACGTACTTTTGGCTTTGAGATATTTGGGTTAAGCATGCAAGTTCTTTCATTTTCAAAAGGAACCTAGAGTAGATCCAAACTGACTCTGGCTGCAAATATGCAATGATTTTCAGGCACACCTTGATGCTTTCTGAGACAGAAGTCTTCCTGAGGGTTTTTCTTCTTGCTCAAGGTCAGATAACTTTCACAGTACTCACACCATCTACAAGATTTACTATTGGTTATAAAAAAAGCTGTGAAATATAAGTTTATTCTTGATGCCTGGAAGTGGACTTGATGTTGTAACAGGTCTATAAATAATAAAAGTAAATATCCATGCATGAATACTTTGAGGCATAATGCATGTACTAAACATGAGGTATATGTACCATCAAGTATTTCAGAAATACTTAATATGTTCTGAAATATATATTCTGCTTTTTTCTTTCACCCCATAAACTGAGCTAAATGTCTCTGGAGCCTTGTGTCTGAACTTGGGGTTTAGTCATGTGCTACCAAATCTTCTGCATGGAGAAACACAAAGGCTTTCATTGCATAAGCCACCTGATCTGTGGATGTATAGCCACGGACAACAGCGTTTGTGGCTGGTTTACCATTACCTTCTTGTCTCTTTTCTTTCCCCCCATGAAGATTTGTGAGGGACAAACACAGGCTCCTCTAGATTATTTAACATGTCATCCAGGAAAGTTGAGCCGGTATGGAAAAGGAAGATGGTACAAAACCACACTGAGCGAAAGTTTGGCCAAGCTTAGTTTTCCCATGGATTAAGGAGGGATCAGCCAAGCTAACCAAAGCTGTCAATGTAGCACATGATGAGAAAGGATGCAGATGAAGGGAATGAACCCTCAAATGACAGCTGGGTTCTCTTTTGTCTTTCAGCACCAAAATTTAGAGAAATGCTAGATGCACATGAAGGTCTCAGGAGAGAAGACATTTTGAAGACATGCTTATCTTGGAAGGTTGTGAATGTCATTTTGGTTAGAAAATTACACAGTGATGAACTCACTTTAATACAGAAACATTCTTACTACATTTTTTCTTTGTCTGTGGTGATCTCAAGTACACAATAGTTATTCCCTTGTGGCATAAATCTGTAATGTATATTACCTGGGTTTGGCTGACAAAAACGTTTCAGCAAATATTTCATCCTGTTCCTGCACTGTTTGTCTTGGGTTTGAGCATTGAGTTCATAGTCTGCGTTGAATGACCAGCCTTGTTCTTACTTCATCCACAGGTAAAGAGAAATTTCAAGGTGGGACTTAGGCAGAGAAGCAGTTCTTTGTGGAGTAGCTACATATTTCTGCACATGTTTGGAGGAAAGCCCCTTTTCAACCGAAATAGAACAGATATCTGATGGTATCTGGCTGCACACCCATGTAGATCTCAAGGATCTACATGTAGAGTCATGTTCTGCAAGGGCACCATCATAGTTTGGGGGCTTCAGTCTCATTCTCAAGGGTGCTGATTGTGCTCAGTGCCCATTCCTGAAAAATAAAATTGTTATGTTCTGCCCCGAAAAAGGTCACTACTTTATGCTCCTGATAACATGGTGAACCTGAGGGAAGGAGGACCTCTTAACTGTTCAGAGAAGATACACCACATAAAACTTTATTTTTAGTTTCTTCAAAGAACCAATTTGAGCCAAATTCTCCAGCACTTCTTCAGATTCATCATGTTTGACTCTCATGACATCTAGGCAGTCAAAACTCCTATTCAGACTGACGAAGTCAGTTCCTCTCTATCTTGTGAAGCTTGAGTGCTTCTCTCTGTCTTTTTGGAACATACGGAACTTCACCTAGTGTTATACAATGCTTTGTTTCTGAAAGCCTGTCTGAACAGCCACTTCAACACAGGAAGTATCTGATAACACAGGATCTGAAAATCAACCTGAATACAGTTTTAATTCAAAATATCTGGTAATCACAGCAGATGATAGTCATTAATTATGAGCCATGAGTCCAATGAGGACTAAGCTCTAAAGGAAGTGTGCATGATTGTCTAGGCTAGTGCAGATGCTACTGCAGTTATGTTGCAATTCCATGGATTTTCTCCTTTTTTTTTTTCAGGAACTGCAAGTCTTCCCATGAAAAGGTGTGTGGAACCACTGACAACACGGTTAAGTATTTACTAGCAGGTGTATTGAAAATCAAAAAAATATTTCATATATTCTGGAAAAGTAAACATAATCTAATAAAATTTCTCTGTTTTATGCAACCTTGCTCCCAAAGATCTCCAAACACTTTGCAGACATGATTTCAGTGTCACTACATCTCCAATTCATCATCTAATGGAAGGGGAATGAACAGTTAAGCAAGTACGCTGCCTTCTCTGAAGCACAAAACACCTGTAACACAAAGAAACAAGAGCTATAAAGGTTCAGTGCCTTTGAAGATAAGCCCATTCTTAGATGATATGACTAATATCATCAAGGCCAGTTAAGTACGTAAGCATGTGTTTAAATTTAAGCTCTGAATAGCTGTAACAGCCCAGGTTCTCAAGGTACTGTAACATCTAACTCCTGTCAGAGGCAAGGCAGCCTAGCTTCTGGGAATCTGCTGTTGTCCAAAATATGACAACACTCAGTGCGTCAAGATGAGCACAGCCTCAGGCATCTCCTCTTGCATTAATAGTTGGATCAAACTATTTAGTAGCTAGGACACTAGATGGCTATCTCATTTGCAGTAGGCCACACCATATGTGATCCATGGCCAGATAACACTACAGCCTTTGTAAAGGCCTTAGAGTTAGTCACACAGTTGTCAGCAACTAGGAACAGCAGCTGCAAGATCACAACTGTGCACGATAGTCCTGCCTCATAGACTGTTTTGGTCATTTGGCCCAAACCCATCAACATCCAGCGATGTGGTGGAGTCACCATCCCTGGAAGTGTTCAATAAACATGTAGATGTGGCACTTCAGGACATGGTTTAGTGGGCCTGGTGGTGTTGGGTTGATGGTTGGACTTGATGATCTTAAAGGTCTGTTCCAACCTTAATGATTCTGTGATTCAGAAAACACAGACTATACATGGAAGGAGAAGAGAAGGAAGACAAGTTTCTTTACATGTTGCTCCAGGGCATTAGAAAGTCTCTTGTGCCTCCTCTTCCCCTTCAAAGAGTGGTAAACTGAGCCAGCTCATGGAGACCTATTACAACCAAGGAAAACTTCTGGAGCTCCTCAACATAAAATATACAGAAAACCCCAGAAGTCTGCAATGTTATTTCAGAGATTGAAAATAATGTTCCTGTGATGGCGCAGGTATAGGAATAAAATATTCTGTGTATATTTTATGTTGCTGTATATTTTGAGAGAGATTTGAGGTCACCTTCAAAGGAGGAATTTCTCTTATGAGTTAGGCTTGAATGATTTTACTTAATATTAATAAATAAAAAATGAGAGAGGAGCTTGTTTCTGCAAAATCCAAGTTGTAAAATATATTTGTTTGGGTTTTTTAAATTTTGTTTATTGCTTTTTTGGTATTTTATGTTCTTAGATGACTACAAAGATTTAAAGAGAATTTCTAGTTTTGGTTCAATAACATTTTAAAGAAGAGCTTTAGCAATCACAGTGCCAATTCAAACTTACTTCCTACTAAAGAGCAAACCCAAGGAATGCTTAACTTTTCTGGTTTAAATTCTTCATTAAAAAGTAAAGGTTTAAATTGGCAGGAAAACTGCTGTTTAAGCTGCTAGTACACCAACATCAGAGAAAGCTGAGTTTTATCCCTTGGTACTCTGCCAGGTAAAGAAAAAAAAAAAGATGTAGTGAGATAAGTTTTATTTAGCCTTTGTTGCATTAATGGATTTAATGTAAATAAATAAAAGTTTACTAAATATCTCTTGAGGCCATAACCAATGGACTTTCAAAATCTTTCAATATTGCACTAGGCAGCGAGTCCAAAAAATGATGACATATAACTGCAAAGCACAATCTTGTTTGGTCATGTGATTGGCATAAGTTTCTGAAGAAATAACCCTTATAACTTGCTTAAACCTCTGCTTATGAGTAATAGGCCTTTTTACTCATGAGTGAAATAATTATGTACAGTATTACACCACTTAGCTCTCTTAAAAGTTATAGCATCAGGGTCCTGATGTTGTAGTTTGGCATCTCAACTGTAAGAACTGAGTTTTCACATTTAATATCTCAGTCAATCTGGATCGTATCCACCTAAAACTTGGCAGGGAGGTTTGTCTGCCCAGATGATTTTTTTAATAGTTTAAAATTAGTTAGGCCTTTTTCAGATGTAGAATAGCCAAGAATTAGTTTGGAGCTAGTTATAGATTTTTTTTTAACTGATTTTTTTTTTTTAATTATAAAACGATTCTGTCAGAAAAAAAAGCACAATCTGCTGCTTGTCACCAACTTTTGTAGACTCCGGATTTTGAACAGAAAAAAGTGCTTTAAAACACCCCAAAGACAAACCATGAAAATCAAATATTGGGCCCTGGGGCAAGTGAATTCTCCAGCAGACCTTGCCAGTTCCACTTTACCTAGGCAACCAGAGTTGTCAAAAGAAAACAACAGAATTTTTAAAATGACATTCTACTCTTGCACCACAGCGTGTCAGTCTTGCTTTTCGCTGTGCCTGTGTAGGTGACATCTATGGGGAGAGACAGCCACTCACAAACTGGTGTGGCCAATGAGCCACTATCAACCATCAAAATTTCTCATGAGTCACTGTGCACAACCATCATCAATCTTTTAAATAAAGACCCTCTGTAAACCCATCTAACTCTGGGGACCTAATAATTTGGCTTCACGGTCTAGCACTATACCTGAAACCAGACCCTGGGAGTCAAGAAGAGCAAATTTTGCTATGGGCCATCTTGGCCATAAAAAAATTGGCTCTAAGTCAGCTGTTCCTGTGCCTGAATAGTAGAATGAGCCAACCTGAAATATTTTAGAAGATCACCAATCCCTAGAGTGTCTGACAGCTTGCCAGTAGAATTTTTTTAAAAAAAAAAGTTCTTCTGTTTTTGTTCAGCAGGTAAATCATGCAGATTTAGAACATAGGCATTTTTAATAGACCAGATTAAGGAGACGATCCTAATCCAACTGAAGCCTATAATAGTACTTCTAGTCGGAGATGTGCACATCACTGATTCTTTGATTCACTGTCTGAACTGAAAAATTGAGCGAAAATTTATTACTTTGATCCAAAACTGAAACAATATAAGTTTCAATGGCATCTGCAGGTTTTAAAAAAAATACAAAATTGAATCTAAACCATGAAATATTCCATTTTGTCTAGAGAATTTTTGAAGTTTGCTTTATCAAACAAAAGTATATTTAAGTTTGAAATGTCATTTCAAAATGAACAAATCAAAACACTGCAGTTAAAACATGTCTAAACAAATGTTTTGACTGGAAAAAAAATCTTTTTTGTTTCCACCTCCAAATAAACAGTAAAGTTCCAACATGATTTCACAAGTTCTTTTCATTGACTCATATCTACATTATTTTATGATTAAAAAATACTAAAAAACAAACCATAATTTATTCCTGCTTTCATGGATTTCCAGGCTTTTCCATGGATTTTGTGGCTAGGCACTAGCAAAGAGCACCTTTTTAAAGAGTCCATTACACTAGCAATTCATTGTCCCAAATGTGTAACAATATTCTCCCCTTACATATGTTCATACTGTCTAAAAACATATGCTCATTCTCTCTTTCTTTCTTGTACTGTATTTTACTCTGAGGTACTCATGTTAAAATCCACTTGACTAGAAGAAAACAGGTTGAATGATCTGTCCATCAGTCTGTCATCAAGGTTTCTTACTAAAGGGTCATATTTCTTATTAGTTAAAAAAATTATATTTATCATTAAGCAGAGATAGTCCTCTGGACTGTCACTATGGTGTTACCATGTTGCTGTTGCAGCTTTCCATACGAACAGAATTAAAGCCAATACTGAAGTCTTACACCCAAGTCAGCATTACTACAACAATATCAACGTCATAATCTTTTTCCATGTGCACGATGCCTACGCAATGTATTTAGTGACACCGTTGCAGACTTCAGTGTTGGAGTCCCTTTTACTTTCCTATATTGGGTTTAAAAGCCTTCTATTAGGAAAAGAAGATCCCAACTGGAAGGAGATTATAATGCAATCATCCGGTTCAGAACATTATGCCATGATTTTAGCAGCATGCTAGAAACTCCCTCTGCTCCTGGGCTTAATGAAATTTGAACTTATTATATGGTTCAGCACAGTTTTTGGAAGACAACCAATAAGTATGGGAGGTTTGCAGTTGAGACAAGGGGCTTGTTTGCCAGGATTTGACTCTCTCGAGGAAAGCTAGCTGCAGGGCCAGATCTTTTCTTTTCATTGGATATAAAACAGCTATGCTCATAGCAGTATTTACTGGTGATGGCAGCCTGTGATAGAGCTGTATCTTTCCAGCAGTACTTTAACCAGAGAATATCCAGTGATGACTGCAGCTTATACCCACTCAATGGTGCTTTGCCACTATATAATACAGTATTCAAGAAGGGGCACTTGACTGCAGCAGTGCATTTAAATGTGGAAACCCACCTATTGAGTAAAAATCGTATACTACACCTTCCTAGGTGTTACTTTATGTGAAATTATAATATGAAGATATCCTGGAATGAAAAAAGAAAAGATGTGTACCTGCACACAACTGCTTGTTCTATTTTTCAGGCTAACAGCTTAGCTGTAACATTTATGCATTAGCTAAATAACATCTCAAGGGGAGCTGGAGATAGAACCTTGATGTCTCCTGATTGTACGTGTGTGAGTTTGTGCTCTCAAAGGATGGTCCTTAAAAAACTCCCTGCTGGAAGCTATTGTGCATATTGTAAAAGGAACGTTGCTAAGTGCCAATTGAGCCAGTACTGTATACTTGCCATTTTAAAAGAAGATTTCATACCACTTGATTATGTTAAATAGAAATGTTTGAAATTTAAACTGAATTACATCAAAATGGCACAGTTGTTACATGTCTAAAGAGCTGCTGCTACTCTCTCTCATGACTAATGTCAATCCCTTCTGGTAGACGGTTTTATGTGAAGTTGTGACAGTGTATTACAGGCGAAGTTTAGAGAGCCTTGATATAAAGAAGTTATAAATAAATAGTACCGTAAGATCAGACCTGTGTTTGTATTAACAAGCAAGAACTGCTTTACAGTAAAGTACTGTCTTTATCAAAAAGAGATACCATTTTTTAAGGTCAGAACTTCATCTTTAGCCTTTAGGTTGCGCTAAGGTGTTAGAGGTTTTTCTGTGCAGATGATGACTATTTAGGGGAACTCGGCAAACTCCAGAGAATATATTTAGCAGGAATAATGCAGAAATTACCTCAAGATCAACTTATCAAGAACAAAAAGAAATAATGATGTTAAGAATAACTAGTCAGCATGAAAGTGCAACTGGAACCAGAAATCTAAGATCATTATCAGGTAGACGGAAGAGAAGAAGTGAATGATATAACACAAACAATTGGAATATTTATTTTAAAAAAAAGGGAAAAGAGATGGATGCCTGCTCTACATGTACAAATCTGGTATTTTTATGATCAATAACTGATGACATTACAGGCAGAGATGGGCAAAAATAATAAATTACTTTTAAAAAGCTATTTCAGGATTGATGAATTTGAGAAAAATTTGATAAGTAGTTCTGAGGGAGGAAACAAAGAAAAAACTCAGATACAGTTAAGCTAATTTTACCATTTCCAAAATATATTCTTCTAAGTTTTCATTTTAATTTTCTTTTTAAAGAGACAAAAATCAGATAAATTAAATAGTTTAAAAAAAAAATATATATATATATTTCAATAGATGCCAGACAAATCTGAGGGCAAGGGATTGTCTGGGTTTTTTCTGAGGACTTTGTATTTCAGGTGGTCTGAAAATTCTAAAATGCAATTTTTCATTTAGGGAGTAAAGAGAAAAAGAAATCATTTAAACAGCTCAGATAACACTCCAGGTGCACCAAATATGCTGTTACCCATTCTAGAATATTATTTATCTTACACTGTGATGAAATATGCAGCTGACCACTTCCCCACCCACTCCCACCATAATCAGTCTGATTCTACCCTTGGAAGGCAACAGATAATTTCCCTAACAAAGGATCAGTGGTACTTTCATGCATTTTCACTCAGTCTCCTGTGATGTCACCAGAATAGGATGGTTAATGGGTTGTGATGGAAAGGTTAACCTGCAAAAGGTCCTCATAAAAACACAACTTGAAATTTATCCCTTACTTGGCTCCTGTTAAAGCACAAAAATATGTCCTTTGAGTTAAATGTTGCTTTTCACTGGAGTCTAGTGTGGTCAGCTCACCCATGGGGTGAAGAAAGAAGCATGTCAAGTTTCTGAGATGATAGCGCTGGAGCTGTTGAGGTGGTGATGCAGCAGGCCCAGTTAGAATAACTCACTCCTCTAATCGGTTACTCCCGATACCTTACCTTGTAGCAGGATCCTTCTTATTCAAACTGCCGCTGTAACTGCCGTTCTGGAGCTCTCACACGAACTCTTGCATGAACAACAAACGCCAAGGCACTCTGAGGCACCGGTTCCATCCTGGATGCAGTGGATGACACCTGGCATAAGAACTGACATCCCAGGCTCGGAGTAATGCCCACCTTCTTCTGGTTTTGTGTTTTAATAGAAGCAATCTTGCCGTACCAGGGACAAATATAAATATGCAGGATCTAGCTTTTTATAGCTTAACTCTTGGTTTCTGTTAGTGTACCAATTATTCAAGAAATTATTACTTTCTTCGACGTTCTTTGGGTCATTCCTAGGCTGTTCTTTTTGGTTTTAGTTTTCTTTAATTTACTCATTCAGTTCTCTTCTATTTCGTATTCGATTGACGATGTTGCTGATTTAATAAGTAAGCAATTTTTTTTTCTTAGAAACTCAGGTCCTTCATTTTTAAACTCCTTCGAAGCTTTTTATTCTCCAGTTTTCAAACCATCCTCTTTTGAAAACTTGATCCCTCGTTGCTTATTGTTTGATTTTATTTTAAACTGAACAAGAAAAAAATAGCTTCCTGCAGTTTTCATTCTCATGTTACTATAAGTTAAAAAAAGAGTGATCGTTATGGTTATATTTGTGTCCAAGAAAAATCTTCTGCAATATATTTACTAATTTTGTTAGCAAAGGACAGTTATGCAATTATGACTGCAAAAAAAACTCTTCCAGGGATGGAGTTATAGATGCCCCCAAAACTAATGCCCTTGACTAACAGGGTTTGCAAAGTACTCAGTCTTAGCTTCCACTACTACAACCTCCTTTGCACCTATATTAATGTTTACAGTGTAAATGCTCTGTTTCAGTAAAGAAGCATACAGTGTATAAGTATGGACGGATGAATCATCATGTAAGTGAATAAGAGTACTGGAAGCTGAGGATTATGTAGTACATGTGATGTACCTACTATTACAACACTCATTTGTTTGCTGAAATATTTTAAAATGTGTAGATTTAAAATAATAAAGAAAATCAGATTTTTACATTTTGCTTTGAATTTTTATGCAGAACTTTATTGAAACATACTTTTTTAAATCATTCATTTTAGTATCCATTTTTATCAAATTATAATCTTTTACCACTTAATAATAGAGGAGTAGAAGCTTTTTAAGCACATAACAACTGTGACAATTTGATGGAATTCAGTTTGAGTAATAATTTTATCAAATAATATATTTCTTTTTTAAAAATACCATTTATTAAAACATTATCCACAATTTAGGCAGAATGGTAAAGCAAATGTCATTTTTAAACACACGACCCACCTTTGCTGAAAGCACAGCACAATCACAACATGTTATAGGAAGTGTTGGCATGCTTTGGAACACAGGATGATTCCATCAGTAGATTATTAAGCTTACAGATGAGAGCCCAGAATTTCTGAGCTAAGTACTACTTATTCACTTCTCCCTGTGCATCTCCATTGATTTTAATGAGTTTTCATGTGTTTAACTGAAGACAGGATATGATTCTTAGCACCTGGTGCATGAACACGCAATTCTCTGACATAGACCAAAGGTTTTGTAGGTTCTCAAAAAGTAAATTTTGCTCTCTTTGAACATCTTCAGTTCTGGTGCCCCAAGGAAAGGATCTGGCAGGCACTAACATAAAAGCAACCTCAACATAGATACTTTTAGGAAAGATCAGGGCAAATAATCAAAGACATTCCTTTGGCAATCGCAAACTTTCAGGTCAAGGATAGAAATAAGATTCCTTAAACTGAAGCTGTTCTGTGGAACTGAGACCCAGGAAGAAGATGGAAAACATACTGAAATACAATAAACTATCTAGTATAATAAGTATCAGGGACTGAAAGCAAATGTAAAGGTCCATGTACATAATTTCAGAAATGGAAACTGTCACTCTCAGTGAGAAAGCCAGAAATATTTCTTCTCACACTTCAGCACACCCACAAAATGCCGAAGAAGAGTTTCTTCCAAGACACCTGGACTGTCTTGGTCAAGCGCCAAGCTTACGACATTTCTTCCTTTGCAGCTATTTTTATCGCTATTGCAGAACCACAGTCACAGAATCACTAAGGCTGGAAAGGACCTTCAAGATCATCAAGTCCAACCGTTAACCCAACGCCACAATGCCCGCTAAACGATGTCCTGAAGTGCCACATCCACATGTTTTTTGAATACTTCCAGAGATGGTGACTCCACCACCTCTCTGAGCAGCCTGTTGCAATGCTTGACCACTCTCGGTGAAGAAAGTTTTCCCAATATCCAATCTAAACCTCCCCTGGCGTAACTTGACGCCATTTCCTCTCGTCCTATCACTAGTTACTTGGGAGAAGAGACCAACACCTGCGTCGCCTCAACCCCCTTTCAGGTAGTTGTAGAGAGTGATAAGGTCTCCCCTCAGCCTCCTCTTCTCCAGACTGAACAACCCCAGTTCCCTCAGCCGCTCCTCATAAGACTTGTGCTCCAGACCCCTCACCAGCTTCGTTGCCCTCCTTTGGACATGCTCAAGCACCTCAGCATCCTTCTTGTAGTGAGGGGCCCAAAACTGAACACAGGATTCAAGGTGCGGCCTCACCAGTGCCGAGTACAGGGGCACAAGCACTTCCCTACTCCTGCTGGCCACACTGTTTCTGATGCAGGCCAGGATGCTCTTGGCCTTCTTGGCCACCTGGACACACTGCCGGCTCATGTTCAGCCGGCTGTCAACCAGCACCCCCAGGTCCTTTTCTGCCGGGCACCTCTTCAGCCACTCCTCCCCAAGACTGTAGCGTTGCATGGGGTTGTTGTGGCCGAAGTGCAGGACCCTGCACTTGACCTTATTAAACCTCATACAGTTGACCTTCGCCCATCCATCCAGCCTGTCCAGATCACTCTGTAGAGCCCTCCTACCCTCCAGCAGATCAACACTCTCACCCAACTTGGTGTCATCTGCAAACTTACTGAGGGAGCACTCGATCCCCTCATCCAGATCATCAATAAAGATATTGAACAAGACCAGCCCCAGAACTGAACCCTGGGGAACACCACTTGTGACTGGCCACAAGCCAGATTTAACACCATTCACCACGACTCTCTGGGCTCAGCCATCCAGCCAGTTCCTCACCTAGCGAAGAATAAACCCGTCCAAGCCACAAGCCGCCAGTTTCTCCAGGAGAATGTTGTGGGAGATGCTGTCAAAGGCTTTACTGAAGTCCCAAGTAGGCAACATCCACAGCCTTTCCCTCATCCACTAGACGGGTCACCTGGTCATAGAAGGAGATCAGGTTGGTCAAGCAGGACCTGCCCTTCATGAACACATGCTGGCTGGGTCTGATCCCTTGGTTGTCCTTCACATGCCCCGTGAGCACCCTCAAGATGAACCAGTCCATGATCTTCCCTGGTACGGAGGTCAGGCTGAGAGGCCTGTAGTTCCTGGGATCTTCCTTCCGGCCTTTCTTGTAGATGGGTGTCACATTGGCAAGCCTCCAGTCGTCTGAGACCTCCCCTGTTAACCAGGACTGATGACAAATGATGGAGAGTGGCTTGGCAAGTTCCTCCACCAGCTCTCTCAGTACTCTTGGGTGGATAATAGAAAAGAATGTTTTAAATTTTGTTCTAAAGATTAAGACATTCTCCTGGGAGGAGGAAGAGCTGCATCCCCCATCTCCAGAAGTCTAGAAAACTCACCTAAACTAGATTGTAGACTCAGCTAAGCAGGCAAACGTCTACACCTGCTGATGGTCTAGCTACCCCTCAGAGAGGTTGTGTGGAGTGAATGGGACTTGCCTGGAGCAGGAACAAATGACATCACGGTAGTGGCCAAGAGTCTGATTTCATTTAGTCAATGAAAGAAGAAAGTATTATGCATACAAAGTACAGCACTGTCAATCAAAGAGCCTGAGAGTGCTCCAGCCCCTATGCCTCATATACCGCAAGCAAGGGTATGTAGATAAGAGGCAGCTGTAGTGGCTACAGAGTCCCTTGGGCAGAGGGCTGTGCTGAAGCACTGAGAATCTATAGTTTCCTTTGTCAGTTTTACATGTGAAAACATCTGAAACAAAAGGAAAGTTTGGAGTCACATTAAACACTTTTTTCACCTTTTTTTTTTTCATTTTAGTGAAAGGAATGTCTTAAATGGTAAACTTGATTTAAATATTTTTCATCACTTTCACTTAAAATATTAGTTTTAACAGAGGTTTTTAGAAAGAAACTGTTGTTCTGAAAATTTGGTCTGCCTTCTCCCATCACACACAACCAGCACATCAATAAACATTTTTGTTACAAAATTTGATTCTTCATACCTGAAAAATCCCATCAATTTTAAAAAGAACTCCAGTCTTGGAATATGGTTCCATGAGATGCAGAGAGGTGAGTTAACGTCTGTGCATTGCCAGAAAATAAAGCTTCTGCCTCCTACAAACAAATGCAAAGTTCTGGTCTTTAAAAAATTCTACTAGCTCAGGAGCCTGACAGGCTGTAGGCAACTTTAATTCCTTAAAATGGCAGAAGCAAAACCATTAGATCAGCTGAGTGGCTTTCGGATGTGTTAATGAGAAGGGGAAAAAAAAAAAACAGTGAATCACGAGAGCTGCTAAAAGGGAGGGACAACTGTCTTGCCAGGAGCAGGGGGGAAAGAAGGAAAAGCAGGAAGAGAGGTGAGGGAGAACGAGAACGAGAGCGAGAGCACCCTTCCTTTCAGCAGCAGGATGCCAGTAGCTCAGCTAAGCTATCATCAGCCTCTGGTTTTAGAGGTCTCAACACGACCTTACCTCTACTTTTACGATGTTTATGAATGGAAGAACTCATAAAAGGCCACTTTCATTTCTTCACGGAACACTGTGAACACAAGGAGTGTCCCACTTCAGATGAAATTCAGTCCTCCAAACCAACCAACTTACTCAGTATCTGCTTGGATTAGTACATCTGCCATTGGAACAAGTCCATTTCTTGCTAGGATGAGTTTGGGCCTTTTCATATGTAAGTGCTGACTTGTCAGTAAGCACTGGAAAACAGTCTTCCTAAACGTGTTGTTTTTTTTTTTTTTAACATCAAGGAATTCTTGAGTTTACTTAATCGTAAAGGAAGGGACACATACAAGTGTAAAACATTTTGCATTTTTAACTGTCTTTAGTTGTAAACCCTAGGGTAGGCTTTCAGGAGGTAAATTCCTTATTTGGACAAAACCGTGTCTTCCATTAAGATAAAATGTATGTTTAGCTTGGTTTTAATTTCTTTTACAAAGCTTGCATTAGCTTTTTGTGTTCAGTGTCTTACCTGACCAGTGTGGATACTCCTGTATGCAAGAAAAACACACATTATCAGGTTATCTTGAAGTATTCCAACTTTTCTAAGACTTGAGATCAATTCCTGTATTTTGTTTATCTCTAAAAAGATGTGTTCCGTGATGGTGTTATCAGTGTTCAATATACCTCTCCTGAACGATTTTCCTACAAGAATTTTGTTGTGGATGCCCTTAATACTTCACAAGTATTCTATAAAATACTGCTGTCTCTTTAGAATTTACCATGTTAGTTTCCTGCCTGTAACTGCAGACAGAATATAATTCTTTTAGTGGTCTGTATGAATATTCATAAGTGACAAGTACTCTGAGTTCTAAAATATCAGTTCCAGGGGGTTTGCAATTATTAGATCAGGGCTTCTCTCAGTTGTACCCTGGGACTAAAATGTCTTTATTTCAGTGCAATAGCAGAGGAAGAACACAAGACTACAATAGATTTTAACAAGAAGGAGATAACTTTGCATTATTTTTCATTCTTCTTTCAGTCTCCGTCACGAGGATGGAGTCATGCTGTGACATTCTTCTCTGGGTACTGGAACGCGAGAATGATATACTCGACTTTGAATGTCTCAAGTTTGGTAACGTATAAGAGTTGAGTTTTATTTCTTTCACCCTAGTATTTCGCATTTTGATAGGCAAGTGTCACTTCACCACTAAGGCCCTTCTGCTGACCTTTAACACAGCGGGTAGCTTTAGCAGTGCAATTATCAGGATGGGTTGTGGTGTCCTGGAGGAAGTCAGCGTGCGCACGTGTATAAACTGTGATATCAAGGACATAAAAAGCAGAGGAGTGCATACCAGGCAAGTGAAATCATTTGATCATGACAACCCAGTCAAGCCAAAGTCAGAGTGACAGTTATGTCAGAAATTCTTTCTTAGCCTCCTTCATGCATTTGAGTGAAAACATAAGAGAGTACAGATTAATGTGACCCCATTTTACTTTCTCTTTAACTACTACAGTTTCCAACACAGAAAGTTCTGCCTACCAGTTGAGTTAGAGGAAGTCAACATACAGGAATCTGATTTACCCACTTGATGTATATCGTTTACAACTTTGATCCCTGGTTTCCAGTTTCACCACTGCCACCAGTGCTTACACAGTTCTAAGGTCCTTGTTTTCAAATGTGGATATCTAAAGATGTAAGCATAAATACAAGTCAGGGTGTTCCTCCTTAATATATAGAACTACCTTGTATGAGGAGGAAATACAGGATTTGGCCTTCAATAAGAAGACGCTGATAGTACAAGTCTCAGTTGGCTATTACTATAACATGTTCAGCCAAGAGCAATCAATGTACATTACTATAAGTAGAAGTAAAAGACAGCCCACCCATGAAAGGTAAAGAAAAACAGACATAAAGGTTCCACCTACTGTAGATTTGCTATTGCACTTGTAGTTACCACTACTGGTGCTGGGAAACCGTTCTCATTTTCACTTGAACTGAAAATGTTTTCATGATAGAAGCATTTGTGCAATGTGTTACTTTTGCCCTTACAAATATAATTAAAGAAGTTTGGAGGGGTATTCTTTTCTTTTAATGATTAGCACCCTTTAGAAGTACATTTGATACAGCCTCTTTGCTCTTGCTTTTCTTACCTTCCCTGTTTCTCTTTCCCTCACTTAGTGGCTGTTGTTGTCACACAGGTTGCCTTCCCAGACTCCAGCCCCCCTCCATCTTCTTCCCGTTCTCACTCCAGAGAAAACAAAACAAAAGAAAACAAAGCTCTGTTCATTATTTTTGCTCCCCGTGACAAGTTCATGTTTTTTCAACATACTGCAGGAGGACAGTGTATGCTGATTTTGCTGCTTAAATATTATTTTTCATCGTTTCTGTGTTTATTTTTCCAAATGTGCTAAGAGACCTCCCAATGAGATCCCTTCTTCCCTCTTCACAGTCCTGCCCTTAGGAATCTGAATGTTGCTAATATCTCTTGGGTAAAATCCAGCCACTGTGTCCATATCAAGTCAAGCTGAATTTACTCCATGCCCTGCAGCTGTTCCATTGTCTCTTTATGACAACACAAGTTTCTGTTTGTTTTATTTATTTAACATTTCTAAGTACCAGGCTTTATGGCAAAATGTTGCCAGCTGGAAGTTACATGGAAAATGTTTAGCACAGCTTTAACACATGCTCCAGTGTATGTGTACATGCATTTCATTCTTGGTAAATCAGCATTTAGGGAGTATGGGGAAATAGGCTGTGAAATGCAATCAGCTTGTCCTGAGCTACGGTGCTATTTAATAAAATCTCTAGCAAATTCAAATAGCAGAAACTCATCCAAGTCTTTAGTGCATTCATTTGCTCCTCCCTGAACTATCAATATTAAAATAGTCTCTTAGGCAACTATGTCAATGAAAAATGAAGAAAAATAAATAGAAAAAAATAAGTAGATATTTCTGATTAATAACCACCATCCCTGACTGTGCTAAATCACATTTCTAATCTCTTTATTTTGAGCATTTATTAGCACTTACTTTCCTCAGTTAAATAAGAATGAAGTTCTATATATAATGTTTAAGCCTCTAAGAGCTTATATAGAGGGTCTTCTGGTTTTCTGTAGGTTTTCCCTCGTTCAGAATTAACCAATTTCTCTGTTGACAAGGAAGAAAACTGCAGATATTTGTATAAAGTTCCTCTGGTTTTCATGTATGGGGCATACTGCACTATCTCACGGATCCCCTCATCATCACTTGGTGCAACAAGGATTCCAATTTCAATGTCTGTTGCTGTCTCCCCATGTCAGTCCAACAGAAATCTCTCCCAGCATGTTGGCCAAGCACATTAAGAGTAGGTCTGTCTTCCTGGGCGTATCATCTGTCACTTTAATGTTAAATTTCCACCTGTGAATTATAACAAACACACACTTTGGTACTGACCCCGACTGGAATACCTCTATAGACAACTCTACATTTCATGCAACTTGAAAAAAACCAGGAATAAAATGAGTAGAAAATTCTGGTGAGTATCAAGTTCTTTTCACTATGAATTTCCATTTGATACTTCATGAGTTTTCTGGACTGTTATCTAAGATATACTGATCTTAGATAATGATGAACTATGGTTCAGTTCTACTTCTGATAGTTCAGCAGGAAGTATCACTTCTAAGACATTTTTCAGGAAGAACATCATCCGCCAAGATCCATTTGGACCAGAACACAGCTGGTTATTTTTGACAGTTTGGATCCTCACTGCTTATACAAAAGCTAAATAAGAAATGAAACATATATCACGCATTCATCTATGTATTTGTTGTTAAAGTCCACTAGAGTCTAAAATCAGGTGTGAGTCCAAATAAGGCAAGGAACCAAAACAAACGTCATATATACTTTTCTGAAGTCATCTCAATACATGTATGATGCTCCACTTCTAACAGATTTATATATACAATGACTAATTTTCCTCTTCCTTCTCTCCAGCATGCATCACCACTAACTCTAATGGTTTAAGGAAGATTATATTGTTTAAGAGCATCATGGAACCAAAACAACTGAATTTAGGAAGAAAACCAATACATGGAGGGCTTCAGATGTGTATAAGTGAAAAGATGACCACTCCTTACTAGGACACACACATTCTTCTAGCTAGTTATGTATTGATAAGCATGTGGTGAATGTTCAGGACAGTTGAAATAAACCTACAAAAGAATTTATGTCAATATGCACGGTTAATCAAATTAATCATTGTCTTACATATCACCTCTGACTTTGGACTCTTGGGTTCAAGCCACCAGAAAGAGTAGTTTTGTGACATTTAAACCTTGAAATGTGATACAGATTGACAATGACATTAAGTTGTGCTAAGAGACCTCTACAAAAGAAAATAGTCATTCTGAGAACTACCATCTTCTGTCTTCAAAAATCCCCAGCTTTCTGTTTTGAAATGATCTGGGGATGTTGTGTCACACAGAGGAGAACTCTGCAGCTCCCCATCTTCATATACCTTTTTTCCCATTCGTGATGTTTCTCGGTGCCAGGAGCCAGAGAAGCAACCCTTAACCTTAACTTATGAGGGACAGGTAGTACGATACTCATCTGGACCACCAGGTATGTGTCATTGAACACGGACAGGGAAGACAGTTGTGTTAGATCCACCTGTAGACATTGGGTTTCCACAGCTGATCTGTGAAACAAAAATAAGGTCCTGAATTTAGAATGTGGCAGGGGGAGTTAATGAGCAGACCTTTCAGTTTTTGTATCAGGGCTAGTAGCCACATAACA
>NC_138575.1:29423359-29430859 GCF_964289735.1 Phaethon aethereus
GGAGAACTAAAGGAATCAGACAGATTCAAAGACAATTTAGTGTTGCTGTAAGTCTGACACCACTGCTGATACAGTTTAATTGAGGACTAATTGGAAGTAAGAAGGCTAGTTATTTTGTCAACTGCACATATATTAGTTCCAGTCATTTTTAATCCGATGTAACGGTGATAAAGAGTCTAACTCACTTTGTTTAGTTAATAACATTAGGCCAGAAAGGATCACCTAGTCATTTCATGTTACCCAATACACTGCTAATATAAACAATGTCTAATTACACTGACTACATACTCCCATGAAATGACCAATTAGAACATTTGCTGATTCTAAATGTTCAGTTAGAGACATTTCCACAGGCTTTCTGTGGGTTGTATTCATAAATTCTAGCCCAGCTGGTAGGAAGCATAAGGGCAGAATACGTGAGGAAAAAGTTGATTTTAAGCAGCACAAAGGACATTTAAATACTCAGACACAGTGTACTGTGTTCCCACACAAAATATATCAAATTAAAATGCTCTTTTTTGTATTCCCTAGGAGAATGTAATATTGCACATTTATATACTCTTCTTGCTGAATCAAGCAGATTGTACCGCATGCATGTTCAAGGCTCATATGATAAAGGAAGCATGTGTTAGCATTTTAATACTTAGACCAACAAATTTAGAGTGATTTGTATTCACTTTCAAAGCTGATTTATTGACTATGATCTGTAGCTGGTATGAATAACACCAGAAGTGTCTATTATTTATTTGTGTTACTTTACTGATGAGTCAATAACTGCCCCCTGAAAACATCAGTCCAGTGTGTACCAGCATTTTATAAAGTGACACAATCCACAACGATATCGACAGAAAGCATGTTAAATTCAAATTAAAATCAAAATAGGAAAATACAATAAATGAGAACAATCTCTTCCTAGTCTAAAGAAAAATTGCTGACACTGTAAAAATTGCATTTTTAATGATTGCATTATTACTCCTTAAGTAATCATGCTGAAATATTTGCCAGTTATGTTAACGTAAATAACAGTACACCAGTACGTGCATTAACAAATCTAATTAACATAAATTATTAGAAATACTGGAAACAGTGAGACACAGTTATCTGGACAACTTAAAAGAAATACATTTGCAAGGGCTGCAGCCAATGCATATAATACAACCAGATAAAAATTCAATACTGCAAAAGTATCTGAAAGTATTGATGTTACCAGTTGCTCTACAGGTGTCTCAAAATCCTGGCTGCCACACATGTCTATACTGTGCAAGGTCTCAACACTTCTCTCACTTAAATGAGTCCAAATGTTGCCACTTGGGTCAGTGGGCTACTGTCAGGTGCTTTTCGTATTCTTCTTAGGCGATGCCCTAAACATTACCAATCTACTTACATTAAAGTTTTTTCTTGGAATAAAAGGCAGCATGACAATCCACAGATCTGACCTCTAGAATTGTTTGAGAGAATGAAAATGTAACCTAAAAAACACATCATGTAAATAATTACCATTTGCTAAAAATAAAATTAACAAATGTTCTTTTCAATTAATCGGTATATGCTGAATGTGTGCTACATTGTTTTATCCAGGATATTTAAACATGAAATATATGATAAACTTTGTCTTATTGTAATTAGATTAATAAAAGAGAGTAATTAAGACACTTTTACATTTTTTCCAAGAGCTAGAAATTATTAAACTATCCAGAAAAGAATCAAAGCTTTTATACAAAAAATCATTCTTTGAACTGAATTGCAATAAATCAATAAGAATGTTATTGTTCAATAGGCAATAATTGTCTTCATATAAACTGAAAATATTGTTTGGGATGATTAATATACAAAGCCGCATTATGCATTTGGGAGTGTCAATGCATAATTTTTAGTTCTAATGTTATTATGTAATTGAGAGAACATGTTCATTTGCCCTAATAACTACTAAAATGCACTTAATAAAATGAAATGTAATAATACTTGTAATTTAATCTATTAATGGAAGTAATTTTAAAAGTCTACCATTCTCCTTAATGTGGATAACATTCATAATTTATAAAGTGTTGTGATGCAGACTTGACAATGCCATTGTTTTTTACACTTTGAGATGATTCTGCAGCCTTCATTATCTGCATACCAACCTCAGGATTATCAAGGGCAAACAAAAGATAATTAACACCAGATACAGGCAAATGTAGGAGCTACTGAGTGAGGTTTTTCATTTAATGCAGAACCTTTGAAAATTGGGAAATGGAATAACTATCCAAACCCCTTTTTTCCCCCATTGCGGAAAACTATTTCAATATTTTCTTTCCTATGTTTTAAATGTCATTTTTTTGCTATAAAACTATATTGGCATGTTCAACCTCAGATACATTCAGTAAATGAATGTGTTAAGACAAGTATTTTTTTCAAAGTATTGAGTGTTAATTTTCTGTGGGGTTTTTTTTTGTCTAGAACAGCCGACAGGTAACTATGGTATACATATGCAAATTCTATAGTTTCACTTGCCCATAGCACATCTATAAATAAGTCACTTAACTTCTCCATGCCTTATAGTACAATGCTCTAAAATAGGGATGAAAATTTCTACTACACGAATGTGATTCACGAATAAAATATTTTTATAAGTTAATACCTTCTAGGAAAAACCATGTGAAACTGCCTATGGCATCTTTATATGTACTCACAGCAGAACAATAAAGGCTTACTAAATGCTGATACAGGTCCAAGGTGGTGTATTTCAATCAGTGAGAATTGCTGAAACCTTTCTCTTTTTTTGCACAAGAAATCCTGACTATGGTTCTGCACTGCACTCTAAAAAGTTTTCCATATAACTAATCATTTCAGAAATTAATCAGTGAAGATTCTCCACAAAGAAAACCTGTTGAATACAAGGCAAAGCAGCGTTGTAACAGTAGATTCTCATCTGTGAATGAACATCCTTCAACAAATGGTCCTGGCACAGTCATTTTACAAATTAAAATATAGGACAGTGACATTCAGAGTTTCACACAATTTACAGATGTTGATGGCAGGTCAACTGCCCGCCCCTGACTTACATAACGAATTCTTATTACAGGGGAATGTGATTATTAGTCTATGAGCTATCCATGACTTTTATCCACAAAAGATTCAACCATTTGCGTTTAAATGGCATGATATATTACCATACCTTCACTTTTTACATTTTAGACATGAAAATACCTGATAAGTAATTGATCCAAAAATTATATATAAACAACAGAAACTTGCTTTCAGTCCAGTGCAATGGGCTGACAGCACTCTATATAGGGATGAGGGTTAACACATTAAGATTCAAGCTGTGAGACACCTTGATGAGTCTTGTTCTCTTCCAGAAGATATGATGCCAGTTATACCTATAGTGGTACCTTCACTATCAGGGTTGTCCCTCATTTCTACTGCCCTAACCTTTTTCTTCTGGTCTTGACCCACACTGGACAGTGAAAGGCATCAGGAGGTGAGCGTGACAGGGAAGTCCATGTGAGCCGGGCCATGAGCCAAGCACACTGGCCCTTGACTAGACCCTAGCGTCAGGGAGAAGCTGAGGCCAAGGCCCAGCACTCTCTCTGTGTCCTCGGTTCAGTTCTTAGAGCCAGACAAGACAAAATATTTAAGTACCTAAAATCACACATGCAACTGTGTAGTGGATGGTAAGCTCAACAGGAGTCAATAATGTGCTCTGGAGGCCAAAAGGGCGTGGAATATCCCGGAGTGTGCTAAGCACAATATAATTAACCAGTCAAAAGAAGAGATTGTCCTACTATGCTCAGCATCAGTGTGGTCTTGCCTCAAGTACTGTGTGCAGTTTTGGGATATAAAAATATTATATTGTGTCCAAAGGAGGGCAACAAAGATGGTGGAAAGACTAGAGGGCATGACTTATGAGGAGCAGCTGAGGATACTTTGTTTATTCAGCTTAGAGAAGAGGAGGCTGAAGGGTGATCTCATTGCTGTCTACAACTTCTTCATGAGGGGGAGCAGAGAGGGAAGTGTTGATATGTTCTTTCTTGAGTCCGGAGAGGAAATGGCTTAATGCTGTGTAAGGGGAAATTCAGACTGGATATTAGGAAAAAGTTCTTCACTGAGAGAGTGGTCAAGCACTGGAATAAGTTCTCAAGGGAAGTGGTCATGGCCCCAAGCCTGTTGGTGTTCAAGAAGTGTTCGAACAAAGCTCAGCTTTATGGTTTAATTTTTTTTATATAGTTTAACTTTTTTTTATATGGTTTAACTTTTATATTGCCCCTTGTGGAGGCAGGAGTTGGACTCAATGATCCTCATGGGTCCCTTCCAACCCAGGATACCCTATGAATCTAAGATTCTAAGTACCACCACTCTCAGGCACTGATTTGTCATTCCTTGCATTTGTAGTTTCTAGATAATATTTTTGAAAAATAGAGCTTCAAACTCTTCCCCCTCTCAGCTGGGAAGCTTGGGAATTTGGGAAAACTTAAGAATCAAGATGCTGAAACTCCTAAATACTATGGGAAACTAAGTTTTTTTAAAAATTAAAATTCCTTTTTTTAATGACATTTATTTTCAGTTCTGCAAATATTTGTATAAAACCTTTTTAACCTAAGGTCTTTAAAAAGAAATGTACCATGGCTGGACAAGATACCACGTCCTTTTGATCTAATAGAGAATATCAGTTCCTTCACATAATGTTATTTATTTAAAAGCCCCCATCCTTTCCTTGAATTCATCTGCTATTTAACTCCCCTTCCGCTGAAGGAAAACAAGGCATACTCTCTACTATCTGCCAGCTTACTGTAAATATATTTTATAGAGCACAGTACCTTTTTTATTTACATACAGGCAAACACAATCAAACTAGATGCAGCTTGATTCCCAGGTGACACAGAAAAGAGTACACCATGCCAGGCAGTGGTAGTGGACAGCTGTAGCCTCTGTAACAACCAACACCCGCCATGAACCCACTCCTGTCTCCCGAAACAGCAGAGGCATCCTCTCTTTAGAAAGTCCAGAGGACATTCACAAATAGACTAGATAATGTAGAGCTTCTCCATTACAGAGACACTTCAGTAAAGCCTTGCTTCAACACCTTATTCTTCAAACTAATAATAATAATAACAACAACAATAATAAAACCTATTTTCTAATCTTCACACGTATTATAGGACTTTTTTTCCCAAAAGTTTTCTCTAGAGCTATCCTGCACAATTTTCAGAACACCTTTTAAGTGTCTGGTGTTCATGGTTTTATTTTAAGAGCTTACTATAGACTAGGATTTTCAGAAATCCATAGTAAATGAGAAATACTGAATGTTAGCAACTGCAGTGAGTCAAAATACCATACGCTCTTCTTATTTACATTCTTCTATACTTTACACCTCATTTAACATTATATCATCTGTATGTAGTCACATTTTCTACACATTTATTTTACAAGGACATATGTTTTGGAAATGTATGTGGTTCTTTCTGGAATGGTGAAGTAGATAAAAGTTAAGAGACACAGCAATGTCTGGTCATAGTATCATAGAATCACGGTCTTTGGGTTGGAAGGGACCTTTTAAGGTCATCTAGTCCAACCCCACTGCAATAAGCAGGGACACCTTCAACTAGATCAGGCTGCTCAGAGCCACATTCAACCTCACCTTGAAAGTTTCCAGGGATGGGGCATCTACCACCTCTCTGGGCAACCTGTGCCAGTGGTTCACCACTCTCACTGGGAAAAATTTCTTCCTCAGATCTAGTCTAAATCTGCCCTCTTTTAGTTTAAAACCATTACCCCTTGCCCTATTGCTACAGGCCCTGATAAAAAGTCTGTCCCCATCTTTCTTATTAGCCCCCTTGAAGTACTGGAAGGCCACAATAATGTGGCCACAATAAGATCTCACTGTCTATGTCATCGATGAAGTATTAAAGAGTACTGGTCCCAATATGGACCCCTAAGGGACACCACTTGTCACCAATCTCCATCTGGACATTGAGCCATTGACCACTACCCTCTGGGTGCAACCATCCAACCAATAGTCCACCCATCAAATCCATCTCTCTCTAATTTAGAGAGAAAGATGTCATGGGGGACCATGTAAAAGGCCTTACAGAAGTCCAGATAGGCAACATTGGTAGCTCTTCCCTTGTCCACTGGTGTAGTCACTCCATCATAGAAGGCCACTAGGTTGGCCAGGCAAGTCTCTCTGCAAAATTCCCATCTCTGTTAGTGGAAATTTTGTGATGAAGTAAGAACTAAAGCTAATTACATAATAAAATGCAAATATTGAAAGATGTGTTAACAACAGAACAGTAATATGATCGAGTGTGTGCATGTGCATGTGCATATGCCAGAGCCAAAACTTGTTTGTCAGAATTTGAAAAATTGATAGATGAGATTACTAGAACTAAGTGACTACTTTTGTTTTGCCTGAAAACCTTGCAAGAGAATACATGACTGTTTTTTCAGCTCCTGGGTCCCTGTCATTTAAAGTATCCTACCAGTTCAGTGAACTGGTTGAGCTACGTATGGAGGCTCTCATACTATGATCTATGCTATAATTTGAAGTGGGTTATGTTCATTCCTGCAAATACACACATATTCAGAGCTTTAGGATACACACTCAGGAGGGACCTATAAGCATCTCACTATGACAGCTGGCCAGTTCCAAAGATGTAGATCCTTCATGGACAAAGACCTCAGAGCAACAGAGCTTCATAAGAACAGAAGGAGCTTCTGCAAGGAGACAAGGTGCCTGTGGAAAGGACTATTTTCGGCCGCTACATGAGGATCAATGAGCTCTGTTTAGGCCTATGTCTGTAGTAAATCCTCCAGAACTCTTAGAAAAAAACAGAGAAAGTTTGAGAAGATTGGCAGTAAGCCCTTAAAATTTAAAATAAACAAAATATATCAAATAGACTAGACATAGAATATATCGTACAGGTTTATTTTTCTCCCTTGCAGGTATATTTATGAAAACACATGTACCATAAACACATGCCCCCCACAAATTTGTTGCCTGAGGATGAAATAATAGTAGATGATAACTCTGTCAGAAAGAATTGCCTTTGTGCGACATTGAAACTCAGTGGTCACCTTCTAGCATGGAACTAAGAAAGAATGTTCTGTTTCAAGGTAGGCTATGTGTGCTAAGGAAGCACTAAAACCCAACATTACCTCCTAAGATTCACCTTCTGTTTACAGTGATCAGAAGAAGGATGAACAGAGTGTTAAAGTCTTTCAGCACCTCAGAAGTCCAGTCTGACACCTGCAGAATCCTGACAACATGGAAATCATTGGAGGTTTTGTGTCTTTGTGCCCTAGACATGCCATGAGTGCTTTCCTGGCTGGACATTTGCTGCATGCTATGTTGTGGCTGCTTCAGATACCCTTCAGATTCTCCTTTGTGTGTTTAGTTTGGAGATCCCTCCTGGAACACATTTGAAGTGTGGTGTTAGTTTCAATATATGGTCCTCCTTGTGCTGCAATTAACAACTTATGAGAATCAGAAAAAAGGTACTTTTCCTTTGATTTTCCTGG
>NC_138575.1:29435859-29493359 GCF_964289735.1 Phaethon aethereus
TTTTTTCTTCACCCTCACGGAGACAAGATTTCCCCCAAGTGCTGGAGATCAGTAACTTGTATGTTTAATTCATTTCAGAAACACAGGAAAGCAATTTGCCGTCGCGAAGCCTCGGGAAGCCCCGGCGATGCGATGCTTCTCTCCGCCGCGCTGCCCCGCGGTGACCGGGCCCGCTGCGCCCTGCCCGGCGCTGCCCTCCGCGCTGCTCCGCGCCGCTCCGCTCCGGGTCGGGCCCGCCGCGCCGCTCGGAATTAAACCCGTCCTGAGCCGCTTCTCCCTGCGCCCGGAGCATGCCGCACACACATGGGAGCCGGCGGCACAAAATCAGCCCCTCTTTCCCCTCAAACCCAGGTTACTGCAGAATTAAAGTTGCCCTCCCGCCTTCTGTATTTTTTTTCCTCCGTCTCCTCTCGCAAGCGGTAAATAAAGCTCATTTGCATGTCTTTGCAGAAAGTTGCTGCCGTACTAGAATAGAAACCGGGCTTACCTAGTTTGGCAGGGTATGCAAAGTAGGATTGGCTGGATCAATTAGAGAATTATCTATTTATGAAATGT
The DNA here is from genome assembly GCF_964289735.1 of Phaethon aethereus. Lineage (NCBI taxonomy): Eukaryota > Metazoa > Chordata > Aves > Phaethontiformes > Phaethontidae > Phaethon > Phaethon aethereus. The sequence goes on from NC_138575.1 coordinate 29,436,415, forward strand.
CTAGCTGCAATGAAAAGAGCTGGTACAATTATGAACTGTTGTCTTGACAACTGGGAAGGACTGATTGGATCATTTTATCAGTAGGGTTGCTGATTTCAAAAGCAAGCTGCGAAAATAGTAAGGGACTTGGGTTTCAGAAAAGGGATTTTTTTTTTTCTTCTTCGTCTTAGCTAGTAGGGAAAAATGTAAAGGGGGTGGGGAGAGGGAAGAGGGTTTCGCCAGGAAAGGTCCGTGATGCAGATTTATTGGCAAAAAGCCAGAGTTGCTATTGTAAATTTCCTCGCCGGTTTCAGTGTCAACCCAAGCTCGTATTTGAACCCGGAATCAGGGCAAAAGCATTATCACTCTGTCACTTTGTTGCCAGAAGTGGATTTTTTTTTTTGTTAATATTTTACTGTTACATCTGACAGGATTTCACATTTTCTGTAGCCCGCCTTTAGTACGTTGAACTGCCAGACAGAGAAATTAATACCCTGAGTGACTGTATTTTAATTAAGCAATTTCATGCAAATTACAAATTTTAGATTGCCAAATAATATATTGCACAAAAATTGTAGGCTGGCTGATCTGATATGCATGGAGTATTACTCTTCCAGGCGCTGTGCATACATGGGAAAATGAACAAAAATGCTAATTTCCAATCTACTATGCAAACGGTAAAAGATGCCTATTTAGATACATATGCTTTCCTTAGGAAGGGTAAACAGTTCTTTAATTTAATATAGCTGACACTTGAAGATGTGTTTTTCTCTTTTACAAAGATAATTTTTGCACTGAACAAGTAAATGAGAATTCAAGTAGAAAACATCTTGTTAATGGCGACTAATAAAAACTAATATTGCATGCAATATAATGATATTAAACCTTGTAACTGGTACATAAAGCAAGATCATTCCTATTGTTGCTCCGTCAATGAGCATCAAATATGCTCGGATATTAAATATGTACTGTCCGGCCGGGGATGTCGTTAACCCTGTGTGCGGCCGGTTGAACGGTTACCAAGTACCTGCCAGGGACGGGAGAGGGAGGCACGATCGCGGCACGCCTGAAGCAGCCGGAACGGGCAAACGCCCCTCTCGGCCCCGGCAGCCGAAGGCGAGAACCGGGGGCCGGCCCCGCCGGAGGCAACGGCGGGCGCCCCGCCGCGCTCCCGCCCCCGCGGCCTGCCGGGGTCCCGGCCCCGCCGAGCGGCCACCCCGCACGGCCCTCCGACACGCAGCTGCCCCGCCAAAGGCTGGCCAAGCCCCGCAAGCCCGAGGTTTGCGCGGCGGGACGCGGGCGTGTGGCTGCGGGGGCCTGGGGGGCTCTGCTGGCGAAGGGGCGAGCAGCGGGGGTGTCCGCCGGCGGCAGGGCTCCCCTCCGGGGTTTGTCCCTCTCCCAGAGGGTGATCTGAGGAATCAGCAGCTGCCGTTCCACAAAGCCGCTTGAGAAAAAACTTTCTCCGAGCCCTGGCATCCTCTCCCGAGCCTTTTCTCACCGGGGCTACTCGCTTGGGTAAAACCATCAGGGTTTGTCCCTGATTTTTCCTTCTGTTTTAACGACTTGGTTTCCCAGCACCGTGAACAAACGTCAGCGCCTCTGTAGGAACCAGCTGAGGCTTCCCAGATGCTGTACACAATTAACCTGGTTGCAAATTTAGCAGCCCTAAGTACGGTACTCGCGATTGTATCTGGAAGTGCGTGGGTATACTTGCAAGTCCTGAGCATCTTTGGCACGTTCAGTGGCTAAATAGCCTGAACACAACGGGGCTAAAATGTAGTGCACTCATCTGAGTTTTAACCACGCTGTAGTTAGTATTTTTCCCTCTTTAAACATTTTTTTGGGGGGGGGGGAGGGTGGAACAGGTTAATTTAAAAAACCCACAGTATTTCGAAGTATAGATACTTTATCCCTGGAACTTGTATATACCAAATCCCTTCTCCCTTTTTTCCCCTCAGGATGTAAACACTGTGTTCAGGCTTTGTATAAGAGTCCAGTAGCTGATTTCACTGGAAACAGGGATTGGTTGTTGGGGTAATGCATTATTCACTCTTGGCTGGGTATATTTTACTTTACAAGACTTCTGCTGCTGTTGTTGCTACGTTCTTCCAAATTTAAATCAGATTTGGATTTAGGTTTTCTGAGATGCTGATCCATGTTCCATGATGAGAAGAGAATTATTTATTGTCATAATCATTCTCTGAAATTCATGGAAACAATGAAGACATTTCTGTATTTTTGTGCATAATTTAATACAGGATTTGAGCAAAATTTTTACACGAGATTTCAGTGGAACTGTTTGTGTGTGTCTTTAGTCATTTACAGCAAAGACGTTGTTCAGATTGTTGGAAGTAGGCAAAGTCCAGAGGCCCCGATATCAGAAAAGTGTTTTTCTACCTTACAGAACATGGGGTTAGGATATGTGAAGGTCATTGGTAAACAGTTGCAGCAAAGGTGTGTTGTATTTTCAGTTACTCTAACAGTGTTTGTCCATATTAGGCTGATGTCCCTGAAAGCAGCATTTGTTCCTGAATCATTACCTACTCATGCAAAATTTTTGGTCTTTATTGTCCAAGTGCAATTTCAGTACGGTGATTCATATACCCTCTCTCCTTGTAAAGCAGTAAAAATTAACCAGAGCTTTCTAAGCAGAATTTTCCATTGACATCACTGGAGAATCTGCTGAAAAACTGATGGTATCATATGGCCAATGGAAAGCAGGCTATGCATGAAGAGAATCACAGAATCACAGAATCACAGAATCACTAGGTTGGAAAGGACCTTTAAGATCATCAAGTCCAACCATTAATTCAGAACCACCATGTCCCCTAAACCATGTCCTGAAGCGCCACATCCACACGTTTTTTGAACACTTCCAGGGATGGCGACTCCACCACCTCCCTGGGCAGCCTGTTCCAATGCCTGACCACCCTCTCGGTGAAGAAATTTTTCCTAATATCCAATCTAAATCTCCTCTGGCGCAACTTGAGGCCATAAGTATCGGGATAAACTACAGCACCTTCTTTAAAGAAAAGAACAACCAACAAACAGTTTTGCTCTAATTAAGCGCTAGTCAAACATTTCCTTGCAAATAGCACAATCAAAATATTTTGGCAATTTTCTTCAGAAAATAGTCAATAGTAAGTTTTTCTGTTTGTTTGTTTGTTTTTTAATCAATAGAAGAGTTTCATTTTTGGTCAAATAATATTCTGGGAATTTCTCCACAAGCTGTCAAGCAGTTTGCTGGAATGATTTCTGTTTCATTATTCAACCAGCTTGAGAGTTTTCGCTCTTGTGGTATTTGGCAGGGCAAATATTTTCAATACCTGCAACTGACCATCTTATTAACTGTGAAAAATTTCTACTTGAACAATAAACAGTGTTCTGCCAAAGAATCACAGCAACATATTCCAAAGTACATTACTCAGTCAAAAATCTTGGGCAACATTCATATGACCTTTGCCGGCTTTCAAAATGCAACATTAATGCATTTTTTTTCCTCCAGAATTCTCCATTGAGTAATATGGGTTGGTTTTTAAAAGATAACCCAAGAGTTTCAGCAAAACAGTTATTATACTTGGGATAATGATATTCAAAGGGACTCACCTTGCAACCTTTACACACATGAGTGGTTAACTCTTACTTATATAAGGACAACAAGGACTACTTGTATGTATAAGGGTTGCAGGGTCAGACTCAAAGGCCCCCAAATCGACAAAGCATTTAAGAGCAGGAATTACTTTGGTCTTTTGCTGTATAGAGCTGGAGTGCTGAGCTGGGGCCATAACTGATGTGGTAGCTGATGTTCCTGAAGCTAAAGGGTTTTGTAGGAGTCCTACTTCATGGTTTTAATACAAAATTAGGAAAGTGTTTGCAAAAAGGGAGATATGTGAGAAACAAGGAGGTAGAAATGTATTAAAATACGAATACAGGGTAGTAATAAGGACATTACTTCCAGATCTTTCAGGTAGGCTTCTCCAGGATCAAGGAAAGCTAACGAAAAGGCTAAGCTTCTTGTACAGCTCATATATACTGGGATGTCTTACATGAAATTTTTGCTATTTAAAACCAAAGTTTTTCACAGAAATTAATTTATTTGTCAAAACTTTATCTAGGAAAGCATCTCAGCTCCAGGGGGGGGATTTCAGGACTGAAACAGAAAGGTCTTTTCATCATAATACCCTGCTATAGGTGACCAGGGCACCATCTGATCCACACGTGGAAAGTGAACTTTGATTGATCACACTTGAGACAGGTACCCTAATCACTATTGACTAGCCTGTGCTGCACTCTCTTTTTTTAATGGGAAACAGATTGATTTTATTTTCATGGGGAGTGAAAAAAGTTTTAAAAAAATTTAAATGTTTCATGCAGAAAAATTCTTACTTTCCTGCCAGCCCTTCCTATATGACTTGGAAATCTGAAGGAACCTCATACTTAACACAAAAGATTCTCAAAAGAGCAAGATTTGGCCCCTGTGAAACTGGCAAAATATTTTGCAGATGCTTTCCATTTGAATGACTGAGCTGCTCAAAGTTTAATAAATTGGGATATATCTTTTACCAAATTAAAAAAAAAAAAAAGAAGACAGGAGCATTAATTTGTCCTATATTACAGAAACACATTTTGCACCATTAGGTCAGTATTTCCATTTCGAATCTGTTATCCAGGGATGTATAACTTAGCCATAAACATTCATTTAGAACTGCAATGAGGCATAGGAATGTATCAAACTTGAATGTAGCCTTGGATAATTTTTAAATGACAGAAAGGCTAGCAAAAAAGGCAATTCATTTTTGTACTCTTTCAATTCAAAAAGTAACTCCCACTGTTTAGGCAGACAGCCTATACTGTTGAAGAACGTGCTTGTGGCACCTAAGTAGAAAACCAAATATGAAATAACTTTTTCATCTCCTGCAGAGACTCAGACTGACGAATATTTACCATGTTAAAAAAGCAAATATTTATACAGTCACTTTTAGCATGGATTTTGGATAAAATTAAGTTGTGGTGAAAGGTATTGCATCCCCTGATGACATCAATAGAGAGACGATTCTGCTCACAGTGTCTTTTATATCTGTGTTAGGGAGCTAGATCAACACAAAATAATGGTGTTAGGGACATTATTATAAACAACTAGGGGATAAAAAACTCTCATGGGCTGAAATTATTTTGCTATTGCTGGATGGAGAAAACCCTGTGTGTGCCCTTCTTGCTCAAAGCATGTCTTTAATCATGCATCGGAACACGGAAAGAAACTTCTTCCTGGAACGCTTATCTGGAAACATGGTAAGCGGCACCGGCTATTGCGATTGTTTCCAAAATACAGGACAGCGAGTGGGAGAGTGGCTCAGCCTTAGGAAGCCCAGTAGCATCCTCTTGGCGTTAGAAGCTCTCTCTTATTACGTTAAGGGCAGAGATTCTGAGACTCTGGAGAGCTGCCCGGCGTGGTTCCTGCTGGGCATCCCTCCACTCTGGGGAAGGTGAAACGCGATCCCCAAGGATGACAGCATTCCTCCAAGTGGATTACAAAAGCTGCCCTGCCTGCTTAGGCCATGAAATGGCTGGAAGCCTTGGAAGGGATGCAAACCAGGGAGTAATAAAAGTCTGGCTAAGCTTCGCATCTAGGCTGTCAGGTGAGGGGGGACCCTCTGGAACTCACACTCAGAAGAAGGAAGAGACAGGGGACAACTGGGTTTTTCCTTTCTTTGGTGCAATGACATGTTGCCAGTGGGTGTTACCTTTCTTGAAGTCAATAGAGTTGCAGCCGTCTGTCTGGAACACTGTAGGGTTTCGGGTTTTTTTCGCGTTGATTGGCCCCTAGTAGTTCTGAAGCATCAACACCATTTCCTTCTCTTCAGCTATTCATTTCTTATCGAGCTAGGCCAATGCTGGAAAACATGTTCATGCAGATTTTCCTTCTCCTCTGATATCGTCATTCAAAGTTCCACTCTGATGAAATGCTAATAACTGAACAGGCCTTCCACCAAAGGCAGGCATTCGTATGCATTTTGAGACATAATTCATGGCACTGTATGACATTACCCTTACCACAAAGATGATTCACTGCTATGGGAAATAAATACCAGTGTTTAAAAAAATCTTTCCTGACTTGTTGAGAAGTAACTCCAGGCCCTGAAATTCCTTTGCATCACACTGCACAAAAGGAGTCATTATGTTAATGCTACGACTACGGGTGCAGGTGAGATGAGAAAAAAGAAAGACAGGTTGTTGGAAAAATCGTCTGTCTAACGTGTAACACCTGCACACGCACGAGTCCCTCACCTACTGGCACAGAGGTGGGTGACTAGGAGAGGAGCACGTACTTGGGCAGTGCAGACAGAGGTTGGGGAAAAGTGATCTCTGTGCAGCAAGATACCGGTATCGATATCATTACTGATTAATGCACTGTCAGCTCCTCTGCAGATTCCAGGTAATTTCAATGGCACCGCCATAAGGCCACAGATCTGAGTAGTTCACAGAAATGGTGGTGCAAGGAGATCCACTGTTCAGAGCCCATCGAAAGCACTTTGCACAGATATTATTTATTTTGCTGTTTCAACCTTTTCTCTGCTTTTCCACTGACAAAATAAAAAAAGTGAGAGAAAGGAGAAGAACTGAAAAAGCGCAGAAAGAACAGAGGGAGGAAGGTAACCGCCTGCACTTTTTATTTTGTCATTGCTGTTGTCAACAGCGTGGTTGAAAAAACAGCATTTGGCATCACACAGGACCTTTCAGTCATTATGTTTTTCACTGCGCTTGAAGTCTGTTTCAGTAAAATGTTTCGGATTAAAATGTCAATGTTTATGCTCAACTGGCCCCAGATCTATGGGTTTAGAAGTATTTTTCCATGGGTTCCTGATCTCCACACATTCTTCATTCTGCATGGCTGCAAGCCATGCCTCATAAAGGTGAGAATGTGGCATAACTGTGCAGACTTAAAACCACAGTTCTTTGTGGTATGCTGTTCAGTTTTGTTTTAGGCCAAATGTATGGCCGAATTCTAGTTACTTTAGTCGGTTCCATGGGCTGGCATGAGCCGTGTAAGGGAAATCCACAGAATTTGGACTTCAAATTAAAATATACATGTTTTCAAGCACAGGTTTTGTTCACAAAAGCTGTAATAATACGTTGCAGCCATTCAGGTGACTTCAGCAGAAACTTTATAATAAAAAAACCAGGAGTTTCAAGGTAGTTCAAAGTCCAGTCAGAGAATAATGTATTATGGTGGGTAGCACAGTTGGCAGTGATTTCTGTATTTTAACACCTCATGTAATCATATTGCATTTGACGAAGTAAACTACTGTTCTTTATACTGCAGAGTACTGCTGCAGCTACTATTGCAAGCGAAGCGGCAAAGTGAGATGTTTATCAGAACTACAGACTAAAAGCCTGAATTATGCTTGAGCATTTCTGTTGACATAGGAACAGCAGCCATTTCTGTGAAGAGAAAGAAAAGAAAAAGATGCAGTATTTTTTACCCAATGAGTTTTTAAAACTTAGCAATCTGTTAAATTTTTGCAATGCTACATTATTTTATAGCCTCTTAAAATGCTCATTTTCTTAATACCAACTTAAACTTCATCCTTTGTGAATGAAAGGAATCAGTATCAGACAAAATGAGATTTCATATAACACTTTAATTTCTCTTTTTATGTTTGAGTCTTCATTGCTTTTTACTTTTCTAGTTTCTAATCAATTTCCCCAATACTTTCCTCAATTTTAGGAATGTAACATTAAAATAATTTTGTATTTAATTAAATTATAAAGTCCCAGTTAGAACCTACCATCCAGTAAATATAATTTAAATAAAGGAATTATTGCTCGAAGGTAATCTTTATGTATTTCTTCTGAAATAGATGCTGGCATATTTATTCTGGCTTTCAGTGCAAATCCTTTGCAGAGTCACAAAACAAAACAATATCTCTTTAAGATTACTTTGTGGTCTGAATTGTTAAGTTGTTGTTTTCCTTTGGTTTTAATTTATACCCTTTTGAAAACCTTTGCTGCAACTTGTTGCCACTGCTGTTTGTCCCAATGACGGTATCAAAGGACTGATAAGCGCAAAACAGATGAGGAGGTTTGCTATTATACCTTCTCCTCACCTACGTGCTGTTCCTGTGTACTTCCTAATTAAATTCAATCCCGTTATCTTCCCTGTGAGAACTCTCCATTCGTGCTGAACCCATCTTCACTACACACACCAAGAGCCCTTGGCTGGGTTCCCTTCACTGCCCCTGGGCTACCTGAAAATGAGTGCTATTCTTCTCTTGCTTTGGCTTCCTGTGCCGCATACGTCCCTTCATAAACCCCACTGATCTTCCTTTCTGCTTCTTTTGTCGAGACACAGATTTTCCCACCTGTCTTGCACAGTTCACAGGATCTCAAGCTTCTCCTTCACCACAATCACTTCTCTGAAATGTCTTGTCATGAACAGAGGATGACCAGCTTCTGTCTCACTCTGCCTCCAGCCCCTCCTTGTCCCCTTCAACTGTGGCCCCTGAAGCAATGTCTAAGCTGGATGTGGAAGTTTACAGGGAGGATGACCATTTGCTCCCATTCTTTACTAAAAATTGCTTCTAGCCCAATGGAGTGGCATCTCAGGACCCTTCTTTCGCACCGGCTCCCATGAGCCCCAGACCTTTTGTGGGAGCAGGATCTCACTTTGAGACTACAATGCACCTGCCTTTTCCTCTGAGAAGTGGAAGAACCTGATTACCTTTTTATTTCATTCTGCTCAGCTTTCACACTGCTCATTTCATAACACTGCTGAAGAAAAGAGAGTAGAAGGGACCTGCCAGGAGAACCTTCTCCATATTTACCCTATCTCCATTTTTACCTTTCTGTGAATGATGAGAGGTGAATACCTTCTCCTGGCCCAAAGTGGTCGCCGCAGAACGTCATGGATGCTCTCCACTGGGAAAAAGGGAGGTAATTTCCTCTAGTGTTGCTTATGTTATGTCTATTCTGTAGAAAAATGAGGGCTTTGCTGTGTGCTACTGCATAACAACCCCTTCAATAAAATACAAAAATCTGCACAATTCCTAATCCTTGCACAAGCATTTAGCCATGAGGCTTTTACTGCTACTAATAGGAGTCCTTCAACTAAATCTCTACACCTTTCTGTAATAATCTACACAAAAAGTAATGTTCTGTAATACCATTCAATCTCTATTTTTATGTCATGCCACAGTCTAATATTCCTCAGTCCATGGCAAATACGCCTTCAGAAAATAGCCTGAGATGGGACAGAATAAGATCCATGATCAAATGAGAATCACTGACTTGAAACAGAATTCTTTCTAGCAAGTTGATAAGCCAGACCATGAGGATATAAAAAGTGTAAGGACGGTTTGTGCCAGGTACAGTATCTAGTTGGAAGATTTGGCTCTAAAAACCCATGAAGAAAAGAACTCATTCTATCCACTGAGTGGAAAAAGAAAAGCCAAGATATTTGAAAGAAAATGGAAGCTACCTGAAGTATACTGTTCACTTTATTTGCAACCAAGACCACCATTAGATGGCTGTAGAGCAAGCCCAAAAACACACAGAAAGGTGAAATGTTCAGCCAATATCAGAGGAGGAGAAGTTTATAGGAAAGAAAAGGCATTGATCTGCAACCTTCCTTCAGTCTCACAGAAGCTGTCTACATAGCAGGGGATGTTAGAGTGAACTTAAAAAACAGCCTAGGGAGGAGGTTTTTTTAATTCCAGGGTCTCCATAACTTTCCCTGTTTCATCTGGGATACAAGAAGCAGAATGACATATGTTCTGCAGTAATTAACTGAGGATTTCACAGGAGGCCTTTTGCAATTGAACTTCTGAGAGGAAAACAGGGAGATCCAGTGTAACGCTGCTGGTCAACAAAAAGAATGGAAAAGGCTGTCGTGGGGAGATACATGGGTTTGGTACGTGTTCTGCTGAGGTGAGGTACAACAGCAGTCACCAACAGGCATACCCAGGAGGAGTTCAGCATCCCATTAGCACTGGTAGGTGTGGAGTGACTGCCTGTATGGCATGCCGTAGCAGAAGCCATAGAGCTGGGAAGCCCTTTCTACCCATTGTCCACTTACACTGGGGCTGCCTATGTCTGGGTAAACCACAGGTAAAAAAAATTGACAGATTACAAGAAACTTGTAAATCAGATAACGTTTTTCTGCTGTTCATTGAATGACCTGTAAGAGGCAACCCATTCTCAGGAGGTGGAGGAAGAGTCTCCATTTTGCATCAATTCATGGAACAGCAGACATGGAGTTAGTGCAATAAAATTAAACAATATTAAACTACAGTAAATGCCAATCAACAAACATTTGTGGAAAATGTATCTTGGCAAATGTACTTATAAGTTTGATTGAAAACACTAAAAATTTTAATAGATACAAGCTTGAATAAGATATTTGACTTGTCTGCACAGTGTTATGAGACTTTCTAAAGTTACAAGCAAAGGCCTAGATGCCAAATAATAATGATACTAAACTCTAATGAGTGGTAAACGTTGCATAGAGTTGGTCACTGGCACAAAATAGCAAACTGCATTGCTTAATTGTTCATATAAATAAAAAGTGTGTTAGGAAATGGCTAAATATGAAGTCACACACAAAAAAATGCAGATCATACTTACAGAATGAGCAATCTCTCCAAGTGAAAAAATTATTGCGAAGATTGGCCATACATTGGACTGCATAGTGAAGCTCTCAAGCTGCTATGTTTTCTTTTACAAGCTTAATAAAATCCTCATTTACATATGTTGTAACTGAAGAAGCAGAAGAGAATAAGTTTTTTAATGTATCACAACTATTTAAATATTTGTCCAGGTCAGCTTTCTAAAATTAAGGAAATCCGTTGAAAAGTTATAGAGGTTTTAAGGAAAAGCCTGGAAAATGAGATTGAAAAATGCATCCTCCAGTGCAAGATTCAAGAGACTTGGTCTACTTAATTTATCAAGAGATAACTTAATCACAGTCCTTAAATACCTACATGGGAAACAGAAATTATATAATAAGATGGCTCTTCAATCGAGCTAACAAAAGTGTAATAAGATCCAATAGCTGGAAATTGAAGCTTGACAAAATTAGGCTAAAAATTAGGTGCATTTTTTTGACAGTGAGGGTAATGAGCCACTAGAACAATCTACCAAAGACTTCTATGGTTTCTCTGAGGAATTTTTCAATAATGTTGCATTTTTTTAAAGATTTGCTGTATTTCAAACAGGTTTTATTTCAGAAAAGTCCATCAGTCTTTTTTAAACAGGAGGTCAGCCTGTGTGATTAAACTGTTCCCCACAAGCTCTACACTCTGTAGAAATCAGGATAAAGCACTTAGTGCTCAAATATTTGGACATTTAAAAAAAATTTAGTCTTCCAGGATTGGCAGTGCAGATTGTACATGGACTTTCTGACTCAGATAAATTCAAATGAAACAGTTCAACGGGCAGTTAGGAAACAGCTGCCCCAAATCACTTGATATACAACAAAATAGCAAAACAATGCAGATTTTCACTGAGTGCCATGTCTAGTGGATATACTGAAAGCAGACAAGCAATCTGAGTAAATGCTTCTTTACTGAGAGCAAAATCTATTGTGAAAGTTCAGCTGATGAATATCTGTGTGATTTTGCCCTGGGCCTAGGGGCTACTATCAGATGTTTCTAACTAAAAGACTATCCAAATTTATACAGGAGCCCAGGCTGTTAAAAAGCAGCACATTATGAAGCATCAAGAGAATTATGTTATTTTGCCTAATGGTAAAACCTAGATTTCTACTGATGAATCCAGATGAGCTCCAAAATAGCACTTAGATGCTCAAAAACACAATATGAGCAAATTCAGGCAATTAAGAGAACGACCTCCAAAACCCCTCTGCCTAACTGGTGTGAGAGCTGAGAGGCTGCAGATTTTATTCAAGAAACAGTCATTAAGTATGAGAAATTCTGCTAGGTTCAAGAGCACTGCCGTCCTCGGATGGAGCACAGCAGCTAGGTAACTGTCCTATCTTTAAGGCCATTTGGGTTCAAGAATCTTCTCTGAAGTTTACACTGCAGTTTGCAGGACTTGTGATTTAGTTGCCTTGAAGCAGAGAATGCATCTCAAGTTACCCACCTCTTAGATGGCTGCTCTAACCACCAGGCTATTGTACAAACGACTATTTTTCCGAAGAATTGAACATGTCTGTCACTTATAACCGAAGGGCTGACCTGGTTACAAAATTACAATATGCACATCTGGCAATCACAGCCATACAAAACCTCCTCATTCTTGGACAAAGACACCAACCTGAGCTCTGCCTTGTTTGATATTTCATATTAGAGAGCTAATTAACTTTTCCCATTCATTCTCCTATACCCACATCTCCTGTACCCTAATTGGATATGCAGAATATCATGCATCCCAGAGTTAAGCACCATTTGACCTAAGGAACATCTGAATATCACATCTCCCATGTCCCAGTTGGGCTCCGGCACACAGTGATCATATGTGACGCGATGGGCCAGGGTGTATCAAGGCAAGTTGGCCAGCAAAGATTGTCTTGAGAGTGGGGAAGGAAAGAGAAAATATTTGCTGGAATGTATCACAAAAGTGATCTATGTTAAAAAAAAACAAAACAACAAACCCAAATTAAAACCTCACACATGTTTTTTCCTTTTTCCAAATCCAAAGCATAAGCCTCACACTAGCTTCTGTGAAGAAAACCAACTCTATCCTGGCTGAAACCAGGACACCTAGGTTATTTTTATTCTGGGTCATCTGTTCCCTACCCAGTTCACCACATAAGGAGTGAGGGGCGTTAAGGGCTACCTAAATGAGCCTTCTAGCATGGTTACTGAAGCACACAAAAGTATTCTGCAAGTGGAAGAGCAGGTTATCAGCAGTCTTCCATATCAATTCTGGTTTAAAAATCTCCATCAGATCGAAAGAATGATGGTGAAACAGTTTCTCCTAATCATGCCAAGTCAGAAGCAAGATTCCAGAAACAACTACAGAAATCAGACTAAAGTCATACTGTTAAAAAAATGGAAAAGAGAGGAAATTAGGCAAAAAAAGGATATGATTTCTAGGGGATCATGGGAAATTCTGGACATTCTTATAAATCTAAGCTAAGATATTATAAAAGAAATAAACACAACTTTAAACTTCCCATGAAGACAGGAAAAATTCACAGCTGAGGGAAAAGTCAAGACTCAAGAACAAAGCAAGCTATAAGTTAGCTTCACCTCCCACTTTGGCAGTCCCAGTGAGGAACTGCAGTTCCAAGTGAGAATTGAGAGGAAAAGAAAATTGGAAAAGGTAATAATCAGTCTAGTAAACAGATTTTGTAAAAATTACACAGAGAGGAGTCTATCATCTGAGCAGATCACTCACAGCGAAAGTGTACGCTATGTACTTGTTTTGATAAAGAAGCAGTGGAAACTTTTTGCCAGACCAAGATGAGAATGTTTTGATAGTCTTTTTCTAAGGGAAAACTGCCAAGTTCTTATGTAGGAATTGCTTCAAAGAAGCATACAGATGCTTCAACAATATGTACAATTTCTTTCAACTACACACAACTGATTACAAGGTTTCCTGAACAATTTTGACTTTTCTTCTTGTCATAACTTCCTACTTCATCGTAACTACAAATATACAAATATACAAAAGATCAACAGTGAACTAAAACCTTTTCATATGAGCTACACAGTTTTTAACATTTTTATTTCCTAGAAAATTAAAATATTTTTGTTCATAACAGCCTTTTTCCTTGTTATGCAGTCTGTTCTAGAAGAGGAAATTATTAAGGAGCTGTGTAATTCTTCATGAAATGGAACGCTTGAACCCCAATCAAATGTGACAGTTACCAATTTGCCATGTTTAGGGGATTGAGTGGGCCAGTTTACTAGGGATAACTGATCCATTTGGCTTTTTGCTGTTCCAATTTGCTGACATAAAGTGTGCACGTGATCTCTTTTTATCTTGAATTGATACAGTAAGAACAAGGGGGAAGTCACACTGAGGTGATCCCTCTTACTAAACCGACGCGGAAGCAGCGCTGGCTATGCCGGCGCCGCGCAAGGCGGTGGAACGGAGAGAAGTCCAGCACGGCTCTGAACGACCTGCTGCACACAACGTGGGGTCCAGGAGCCGTGTCAGTGCGGTGGTCCGTACTGGCTAGTACAGGGATATCTCGGCAGAGCTGATTAGCCCAAGCAGAACAAATTAACGTGGCCACGCTGGATCTGGTATTTGCACTAGCTCTACGGACAGCCCTCTTGTGCCCGCTTCTCTTCAGATTTGCGTGAGCTGCCCAGTAATGCCTAAAGCAGCATTGCTAAGAACTGTCATAAGAGGTTTCTTCTGCATTTTTAGGGACGCTGGAGAACTTGTAAGGAGGCACATTTAAGTGCAGGTCTATTAGTGAAGGTTGAAAAAATGTGTCTTTCACCTGGACAGGAAGTATCTGAAATGATCTTGGTTAGTGCTAAAAAAAAATCACTCTGCACCAAAAAAAACACTTTATTTTCATAACACAGCGGTTACTTATACCTGGGGAGAGCAGTATTTGAAAATGGTTGAAATCCTGAAATACAGAGAGTCTCTTTCAGGAACTACAGCTCTCAAATCAGGCCTGGCAGATAAGCATGAAATCTTAACTTTATGCAGTACTCAATGGATAAACAGCATGGTAATCAGAGGATAAAGCTGTCACACAAAGCATCCCATTTTGATGAAAATGTCTATTGCTGTGTTCTGTACTAACTGTAATTTCCTAAAGACTGGAATTTTCATGCCAGATAGATCATGTTGTTATAGTCCAGTTGGAAGGCGATAAAGTCCTGAGTTGCCAAGGCCACGTCATCATCCAATTGCTTTGCCATCTGCTAATAGCTTGGTGTCGATGACAAACCCAGGTGCATTCCTAAATATAGTAGTGATCTAACAACTTGTGGCCATGTCTCTTCAACCAGAGAAGACTGAACTAGAACATTTTGCTAAAGAACATCATAAATATGAATAAGTAACAAAAATAATAGTGATAACAGTAACTGTGTAGCCTTATCTCCCAAATAATCCAAATGTAATTTAAAAATGTCGAAAACTATATGCAAGAATTATTTTACTTGCTGGCCTACGGTAGAATGTGGTATTTTTAATAGTGTGGAACAGTGATATTGCTGTCTTTAAAAGGGGTAATGAGGAATGATATATACAGCTACTCGAAGGACTTGAATGTGCAGGAAGAAAATAACTATGACTCCTCTCACAAACCAAAGTAAGAGCAGAAACTGTCTCCAAATGGTTGTGAAAAGTGCAACTGCCTCATTTAATTACTTAAAAACAGTCAAGTCTGGAGCTATGGGAATCATCCTTCATTTGACACCACAATCGACAAATTGCCTTGTAGCAATTGCTTCTGTTACCTCCAGACCCTTCCTTAGAATAGAGGGGGTGCTCCCCGCATTCCCACCACTTGAGAATGGCTTCTTCAGCACCTGCCGGACCCCTGTCCTTGTGGACGCATGTAGAGAGGGTCACACACAGGGGAAGCTCCCGGAGCGAGGGGCTGCAGCTCAATAACCTCCCTTTTTTTTCATTAATCGTTGTGGGCCCACCCGGAAGCCTGCTGAAGCCGATGGAAACCCTCTTCGTGACATCACTCTAATGTTCTAAGCCATCCTTGGAAGAAGTTTGATGCTGTTTTATCAGATTATCTGTTTCACTCTTCTTGGAAAAAATTAAATGTGCCCTTTACTGTGTTCCGTAAGCTTCTTATATGAAAAGTGATTCAAAACATTTAATTCTTCAGCAAAGGAAATGTGATTATGAACAAAACAAAACAGCTTCTGAGTATATTTTTTAAATATGATTTATAACATTCTTATATTTATTTTAAGTTTGCTTCCCAAAATTACACATACTTTCCTCTAAAAATTGCCATTATTCTTTGGCTATTCTTTTATTACAAAATTATTCACTCAGTTTCTGGTTAGAAAAGCTTTGCTGGAATGAAATGATCTTTCAGAACAGTGTACCTTTTTATGTTTCCAATATTAACTAACCACTCAGGGTGTGATTGTGTTGAAATCAGAGGATTTTCTGTTGTACAAGAGTGGAAATATTTAGCTTCTCTCTCCCCTCTCAGAAAACAAACCACATCCTGGAAAAAGAAATGTTTTACACAGAATTTATACATGATAAGAAATTCATTCCACAAGTGGAGTAAGACCTTTAAAAGACCTTTATCTACCTCACAGAATAAATTTGATATGCCTTACAAACCATTATGTGAACTCTTCCTCTTGGTGCATGCAGATGCAACTCCCTCTCCTAAAAGCTGACACCATAATTTCCATTCCAATGATGAAATTGGGCCTGGAGGGGGACAAGTTTATTGTAATGCACTTGTATATGATTACATACTAGACTGTAAAAATTTAACATTTATTTAGCTGCTTCTAATAAGCTTTTCAAAACCTAATAAATCTGAGTAGCTTAAAACATCTGTTTGCTCTGGAAGATCGTTCAGTAGGGTTGGGCATCCTGCTGGTGGGGCTGCTGAGACTGTTTAAAGAGCCTGGTTGATACTCGCAGAGTGTGTCAGAAAGAGGACTGTTCTTTAGGAAACTTTGGTTTGCGTAGTTTGCAAACACAGGATATTGAGAGACTGAGCTTTATGCATGCCAACTGTTTCTCCAGCAGTTTTTCTGGAAGGTTTTGTTAACAAAGTGTATCATCAGAGATGCTTGAAAGGCAGGACCCCATTAGCAATACAAGATGAAAAATCACACAGCCTTTCTTTCCTGCTGTATCTAAATGGGGCTTCCGACACTTCTGACTCAGAGGCATCTTGCCTGGTGCAAAAGGTTCAACAGGGACAGCCCTTAACATACAACGGACTTGTATCCCCAGGGATCTTACACTGACGAGCACTGGCCAGAGCAGATACCACTTATTTTACTCCTCCTCCTGTTTTGCCAAAGCCCTCTGCCCTAAAGCTGCCCTGACGTGCCCACTTCTTTCTGTTACTCCAGTGTGGTGATGAAATGCAGAGTGATGCAGGGGCTACTAATGCAAACTCATTCCAGCAAAGCGATTCTGCAACAAAAATCTTTCATTGGCCAACCACCCACACTGTAAAGCCCCTCTGGAGTCGTCTGATGATACAAATCAGCGATAGTAGAGCAGACACTGCTGGCCATGGAGTTTCCACCCAGAGGCATTTTGCCTCCCCAGCCGTGTTTAAATAGACAATGCAATGGGACAGAAACCAGTTTTGTGAACATAAGGTTCGAAGGTTACATTTTTGAGGAGTTCATATGTGTATTCACACAAAGGAAAGAAATTAAATAGAAAACTTCTAATTTTTGTCTTCTTATAAAATTAAGTGTACTATTCATTAGAAAACTTGACAAATAAGAACACATTTAATACCATGGAGGTAATTCCCGCAGCTTACTGTTCCCTATTTCTTGGTTAAAATCAGTACTGCAAAATTTGTTAAAGCAAGGTTAAATAAAGAGTTTTGCAACATACTTGTATTACAGAGCACGCCTTCTATGTGTTTTTAGTACATAAGGATGACGTTTTGATGATTTCACTGAGAGATTTAGGACCTCCTTAATTGCACAGTAACTTGGTGGTGATTAGTTTTTAAATGTTGGGTCCAAGAAACCTTCATATGACTTTCAGAAATTTCTGAGTTAAAGGACAACTTAGTATGTCTGAAGTTGGGAAGTAGCAGTTAAGATACATGGAAAGAGTTTGGGAAACATAGGTTTGGATCACAGCATTACAAAGGTTAAATAACGCAATAAATTAATAACAAAAGATGGCAATTTTTCCATTTCGCTAAGAATACTAAGACAAAACTTGTGACATAGGGAAAGGATACTTTAGCAAGACAATGTACTGGAGGTCTGATAGAGCCTAATTTCACTACTTCTGCACTGTGGCAGTGGAGAGAGTTAGAATGGGTTTGCAGCTGCCCTGAGTTCTACCAAGGCCGACCAAAGATGACAGAAACCTGCAACTTCCTCTGCGTTTCCTTAATTTCCATTATGTCCCAGGGCAACTGGAAGACAGTGAAAGGTGGGGTTCAAAATAATGGTGGGAACAAACAAAATTTAATCATTAGGATAACACTGGAAACAGACAATGGATTTGTCCAGCAGAATGTGTGCAAATAACTCCCCAAAAATTTACTGTCCGGTGTTTTTTATCTGGACTTTGTTGAAGCAGTGGCAAGAGAAAAGTGAATAGCTACAAGCAAAACCAACCAATATTTCAGTATTTTCAAAGATATATATCTTAAACCAGTTCCCCAATGTCAGTAGCAAAAAAAAACCCAAACCCTTTTCAAAGTCAATGGGACGGTAGCAACACTTAAAATGTTTGCCAGCAGGTTGTTTCCCAAACTAGAGTGACTCTCAAGCTGGTTTCATCAATTTAATTCCAATAATGAATGCGGTCGGTTGATATGATTTTTCTCACTGGTTTATATTGCTGAATACCTTGAATGTATATATTTGAGAAATTTCCTTTCTTTAAGATACTATGAGACTGTTGCTTTTCTCTTATACCAAGAGGATCAATAGTTACACTGAATAAAACTTGTGTGAGAAGAGTATCAACCCTGATTTTCAATAATACTCATAGCTTTAGACACACTGGTTGCAGGAAATCTGCCTCTCTGACTTTTGGGTCCTAACCTCTAATACACTCTCTCTACTGGCATCATGACAATTTTCTGAAGTAGACCACCTGAGACCTTGGGTCATAAGACTTACTTCACTTTCTACGATTTGTCTTAGATGTGAATTCAGGTTGTTTCTCAGATGTACCACCTACTTCTCCGGAGGAACAGTGAGCTACCGGGGCAGCTGAGTCTCTTCCTACCCCACTGAAGCCCACCAGAATGGCTCCCCCACTGTGTGCCCACCTATTTAAGCAATGAGGGAATGTTGTGAGGAACAAGCTCTCTTAGATTATTTCTGTTTGGGAATAAAATGATAAGGCATTTTTTCCTTGTGCTATTTCCAATTGGAAATACCATGAGGAAGCATGTTTCTCATTATATTTCCTATTTGTTCAAGTGTATTCCCATGCCAAGGGAACAGCTGAATCAAAAGGCAGGCAATGCCCCAGAGTTTTGATGCAAGCAAATGGCAAGTGAGAGCAAATTACTTCTCTCCTATTTAACTTTTTTCCCCCTAAAATTGTTGACAAATTTTGATGCAAAATGAAAACAGAATTATGGGTTGGGAAGCCTCCACAAAGCCTTACTCATCTTTTCTGACAACAAACTGCTAGCTAATTTATGTAAATAGGAATGCTGTATGCTTTCTGGTGTTAGAAATTCAGAGAAAAGAAGATCCCAGGCTCTAGTCGAGGCTGATCGTAACTTGCCCTGTCCTCATGCATCTGCTGGAAGACTGAATAAGATGCTCTGTTATTTCCCTTTGTCTTTATTCTCATCTCAACCAAAACTTTTTCCTTTTGTAGCCAGTGTGTGTAGGGCAAAGCTCTTTTATCCTGCACCAAGGGAACTACTATTCTGCAAGCAAGATTTTACCACAGGGCAGGGAAGGGAAAAGGAATCTCTCTTCACTCCCTGCTATTACCCATGATGGATACAGCCTGGGCTTCCTCCTCATGCCCAAGTCCCACTCTCCCTTCTGGGACCGCAACTGCTTGGCATCATTATTTCTTTCTTTTAGCTGCTTGGTTCTCAGGCAATGAAACTCACTGTGCTGAACTTCATACCACTTACCAGCCAGTCCTATGTATATTATTTATATCCCATTTAAATCTGAAAAAAAAAAAAGGATTTACATGAGATGTACGTAGTTCATTGGTCTCTCTTTGTTCAGTTGATCTTTTCTGTGGGTAGTAGCATCGATGAGCTGATTTCATAACAACTGACAACGTGGTTCACGTCAACAACAGGACAACTGCAGCAGCCCACACCTACCGCCATTTTCCAAGGCGCGGAGCAAGAGGCACTTGCCAGTGTGAAAGGCCAGTGGTCTCAGCCAGGACTGACGAGAACAGAGGTAAACATCTCAGCAGGAAAAATAGTACTCAACGCCTGTGGACAACCGCAGCGCATTCTTCTTGGCACTAGTGCATCTGCAGGGATATCACACTGTCTGGCAGACAAAATGTCATCTTAACACGTGGCCATGAATGCGGGAAGCTGACATATGATGCACTCTGTAAACATTAAACATTAAAGTGTATTTTTTTTTCACTAACTAAAACGTCAAAGTTGCCATCCATTGTGAGCCTTTGCATCTATAATTAGTGGGAGGTATGCCTTTTTCACTCCAGGTCATTCCTGGATTAATTTAAAAAATAAAAAGAAAGGTTTCCACTGCCACGGAAGGAGAGTTTGAGTTCTGTTTCATCAAGATTTGTTTTCTTGCTGGTGGGGGGAAGAGAGAAAGAATGCTTTGTTTTATGAAGTCCATTAAATTATTTCTGTGTTATAGGATTCTAATTTTATGTCTTTTTATACTAATGATGTTTGTTGTTTCTATTTTTTTTCCCCAAATTTTCTTTCTCACATTTCTTACTGATGGAGAGGATAAGGTTGTTAAACAGGTAAAATGAAGAGTTCTCATGTGCATTTTATTTTCAGTAGTTAGACAGTAATATTTTTTTGTTCCCAAGATGGTTTATCTGGACAGTATTTTAACATTGACAACTTTTTCCTCCATCAAGATTGTGGTTTAAAAAAAACTCTATTACAAAATGGTGAGTACATTACAAAAGGAGAAACTGAGGCAGAAAGAGAGATATGATTTGTAACTAATTGAACCCAGTGACAAAATCTTAAATTCTTTCTGATTCAATCAGGGTTCAGAAGCGAATTTGTTATAGAGAAACCAAAAAAACCACCAGGTTTTGCTTTACTTTGCTCTGAGTAATTTTTTAATTAAGGAGAAATGTGAAAATATTGAATGATAAAATGCCAGGAATAATTATGATTGCAATAACAAAGTATACAAGTTTTAAAATAACAAAGCACTGAAAACTTTGTCTCTATTATGTATTTTTATGGCAAAAAAAGATGTGTGCACCGATAATCCTTTTTATTGCATTTTAGGATCCTGGTGTGGAAAAAAACCAAAGGAAAAAGCAAAAGTAACTTGTCACTTAGTAATTGATGTGGAAAGAGACCTAGCCTACAAGAGGACATTGTCAGCTGAATGAAAGAGATTAAATTGATAAGAAAGAATAGAGGTCTGCTTCCTTCATTGTCTTGGAAAATACATTTGTTAGGCAGCTTTCCAACACAGAAAAGAGAATAAGACACTTTCTAGGACAGAAAGATTAGTAGTTGGAATAGCAGCCTTTCATGATAAACAAACCACATCTTTTTACCCTTTTAGGATTTGAGAATTGCTCTCCGATTATACTTCCCTTTTATCAAGATGAGAACATGACTGCAACTGTAACTTAAAGAAGACCTAAACTTTAACACAAGGCTTTTCATTCAGTTGCTTTAATATCTGTTAACCACACTCCGGTTTTGGTTGTAGATGCTTAGCTATCTGACAAATGTGCTTTCTTAGGCAGTCTCATATTTTTGTGACAAGTTATGGTAACACTCTGCTGCATATAAAAACATGGTGTAAATAGCTACTGCTGAGGACATGACATGAAATTAGTTGGCTAATTTTTGTCAATTTAAGGGAGTTGAGCTCAATTCCTTGATCAAAGACTCCAAACATCATCTACTCAATGGACTTTCAAATGCGTAAGGGATTGGAGTTTATGAAAAGCAGTCTTCCATGCAGGCCTTAGTATAAAAGGAACACTTGCTTAACAATAATTATATACAGGGAGAAAGGATCACAATAAAACAAGCCATTGTTTCTTCAAAGAAATTGTTTAATGGAAAAGGCCATTATCAGTTAAATAATTCTGTGATAATATGACAGTGGGTAAATGTGCATTTGCAGCTGTTCTGAGTTCCCACAGAATTTTCTCCAGTTTAAAAGCTTGAACGAAAGCCAATTCAGTCTATTGACTGTAGCGGGCTTCAAATAAGATCTCATATACTCAAACAATGCATTTCATCTAATAATCAATCTCAAGATAATTCCTGAATTACAAGCAATACATATATCTGTATGTATACAAATTGTAAGATATCCATAAGTCTTCACCTCATATATTAGCATCTGTTAAACACTCAGTTCTGACCTTACTTCCAACAGAAATGACTCAGTCATGTCTGTTATGGCTTCTCCTACCTCCTGTGAGGTTGAACATCTTCATGTGGGCTTTTAAAGGCTTGCTGATTACTATTGGAATCAATAATACTCAGAAATGCAGATGTGAACTTGTGTAGACATAACTGTAAGTTGTTTTGAAAATGTCCTTGAAAATTTGACTGCATACATCAGTAAAACAGCTTGTAAAATATCTTCAGTGGAGCTACCTTAGTGAGATTCATTTTAAAGCAAGCAAGGTTTAGCTAATAAACCACAGTTTTTTGCTGAGAAAAAAAGTACAGTATCAGTTTACTTGAAAATCATAAAAGCAACTGGTCTCATACATTTCTTTGTAGTTGCAGGAAACTGCTGTACAGTTCTGCTTCTAGGCAAATAGAATGGACAAAATGTTTTTTGCTTTGGAGGAACATATTGGCTTGTACTGGTATCCTTCCTCCTCATTCTTTACATCCTTGTGGAATATAAATTATTATAAAATATTTTGCAAAGAATTCCTGTAGATGATGCAGTTTCTACCCAACATGTCTTTTACTCTTAGAATAAACCAAGCCTAAGTAGTGACATTCCAGTGCCTTTTGGAAGCATGAAGCCCAGCTCCCAAAAGGAGCAGAATTTCTTGCACATCTGGTATAGTGAGGTCCATTGGCCAGATGTTGTTTACAGACACAAGAAGTTAAGAACTTATTAGCTCTCATTGCTGCCCATTTCTCTATATAAATTTACAGCAGATTCAAAGGCTGTAAAACTGGCAAATTCTAATTCCAACAAAAAGCCTGATTCTGCCACCATTACTCTGCCTGTGTATACAAAGAAAATTAGATTTAGATTAGAAAAAAAAAATTAGAAAATTAGGAACACGGAATTCAATTTGATCTTAATAACATTTCTGGTAAATTTTCTATTAAAGATAATGTGGTTTGTTTATTAAAGTTACTTAAACAAAAGTTGTTCCTTTTTGACCAAAAGAAGTGCCTTGTTAAAAACGTTTAGTCCCCTCTGGCAAACAGTTTACACTACCCTGATCACTTATCCCTCAGAATCATAGATTAAAACACATTACTCCTATATGTTTCTGTAAAATAAAATGATAAAATATGACAGTTGCATCCCATACTTCCTGTAAAGTTGTCATGTTTCTCCCAAAGGCAGGAGTATACATTGCACTCATTATCTGTGCTGTAAATTCATAGTTTTGGGGTTTTTTTTTCATTTTTACAGAGTCTTGATATTTAATTTAGCAACATGTCACCAAAATGTTGTGCTTACAGTGTTAGAGCTGATATTACATCTGTAAGGCACTGATATTCCAAACATATGTAATTCATTAAAAGAGCACAATTAGTTAAACTACTCTTATTGATGGTATCAAAATAATTATAATCACTTGCTTGATGTGTAAGACAATATTAGCAGGGCTGTTGACCTTTTAAAGTCTGCCAGTAGGGACAACTGAAAGCTTTTCAGAAAAAAAAAAGAAAAAAGATAGCTGCTTACTGCATTTCAGAAAGCTAACCAAATCCAGAGAGTTTGACCTTCCTGTTGCATGTCACTTGGCCAAAATTACATCCCCATGGTATCCTATGGGTGCTTTGTGTAGCATGAATCAGCACAAAATTAGACCTATTAGAGTTCACTTGGTTTAATAGTTCAGAATCAAGTTTAAATAAGATGACCAAGGACTAGTGTATACCTACGCATGCTACTATATACGTGGGTAACTTTATTTAATCAGTACTACTGAAAGGATTAGGTATAAAATGGTCACCAACACATTTAGGCTGGAGAACAGAACTTCTCTCATTACCTAGAATCCTAGAAGGAGCCACAGAGGCGGGAAATTGTAGGGATTTCTCAGTTTCATACAGTTGTGGTAGGAATTGCAAGACTTGTCTCCGTGTGACAGCAGTGGATCGGATTTAGGGCTCTAGGCATTGATCTTCGCTGGGTGAGCAGTGTCAGTGTGAAGCACCCCTGCCCTGAGCTGCCCATTTTGGCCATCTTCCCAGCAGTGACAGAAGGAGCTAGATGTCTGCTCCATGGTGACCCTGATTCACAGCCCACTGTATTTTCTTAAAGCACCTTTCATATATGTCTCGGTTAATGCTCTGGATGAGAACCAAGGTGTTTAAATGTGGTGGTTCTGCCAGCCTGGTTAGAGAGCAATCTATAGCAGACCACTGGTGAGTGTAACGTGAGGTCCTTCAAACCCTGCAGTACAAGGAAAAGCTCCAGGTGATGGAGAGGCTTCCATGGTGGAGATGGTCTATGCATTTTCTCATGTATGCAAGTAAATTTGGTGTTGCTGTAGTATCAAACCTGTAGGTTCAATAAAGCATAGTACTTGTATACATGACCATTTACACTGTGAGCTGCAGGACTGCTGTCCTGGTGGCACCAGGCCCCCAGCAGTTTTTGTGCCCTGTTGCCACTGAATCCCATGCTGATCAGAGCTGACCAAGCTTCTCCTTCTGGGTGTCTCCACAGTGCAGCCCCCAGCATGGTCAGGCCCTGCAGGGGCTGCCTGGCCTCCCTGGGACCCCCACCCACCCTGCCCATGCACCCAGCAGCTCTTTTTGTCTCAGGCTCTGGCCCCGGTGCTCCCAGCCTTGTTGAATACTATGCAATAAAAATAAAAATAACCAAAACCTAAAACCCCACCCAAAACCAACATTTAAAAAAAATAAATTGAATTTGAGAAAGTTTTAAGGGTATACTTAGTAACTTAGTTAAGGTTATAAGGATCTGTACTGCTGTAAAATGACAAATGACACTGTCCTTTGTATTGGGGTTTTCGTTACTTAATTTTAAAGATGTGAAGGGCTGATGTCCATATCTGAGCAAGTGACCTGAGAATTTCTTTATGGTTAGTGGAAAGGAATGGGCGCTCTCAGAGCACAGTCCATCTGACCTATTTTGCACATCTCTGTGAATCCTATCCTTAGTTTTTTTACACACATAAACTAAAAGGGACAGGATTTTAAATATTGAGAGACGGTCACTAACTCCTGCAGTGAGAGCACACAAGGCACTGCAAAAGCCATTTGGCCCACGGTATATCCCATATTAATCACTCGGTGGTGGGAAAGCAGATAGATCCCTTTTGCATGGAATTATTTGCCTGCTCGTTAAGCCCAAAAGACAGGGTTTTTTGATTTCCACATTTTTTTCAGCAATTCTTTTCATTTAAGCCTATTTGGAGAATGGAAAGACTACTCAAAGCAAGTGATCCAGAATCTGGACCTTGGCAGTGCAGACTTGCAGCATGTCTTGGAAGTTAGTTTTTGAGTAAATGGAGACACATTAAAGTTAAGGGTTAATGTTCAGAAGGCACTGCTGGAACATCAAAATTCTGAATATTGAACAACAGGTAGTTCAAGTTGCACAGTCAAAAATGGAGGCAATTTGACTTAGAAACAGCTTTTTGTGATGTGCTCAACTTCTATATGCCTTGATTTTTTTTTTTTAATGCATAGAATAATACTTACCTCACATGGAGTAAATTATGTGCTTGCCAACACACAATACATCAGTGGCAAAGATGGGGATAGAATCCTGGACTGCAGACTTGTGCTTTAAACACTATCTGTGCTCCCTTTCCTTTCTAAGTTCTGGCTTTAACCTTTATTACTTTGAGTTTTATTGTAGTTTTTCTCTACCATTAGAGCGCAGTTTATTTCAAAAGTACCTTTTATTTAAACTAAATGGACTTTCAAAAGGAACTTAAACTTGCTCAATGTATTTTGTTTCCTTTTCCTTCTGTCTTTTGCACTTGTCTCAACACACTTCTAGCCATAGTCAGACATGAAAGAAGTGAGTGGCTTCTGTAAAGGTACTCGTTTACTATCAAGATAGCATCTAGATAGGAGATGGCTCCGATTCAGTTGTTTATAGATTTAGTGTGTATCTATTTTCTTGGACTTTGTAGGCATACCATGGCACGATTTGCTAATGGGGGCATAGGAAAGGATTCTGTATTAAATTCTATTGCCATATATGTTACTAAGCTGACAGGTGACCCTGGGCAATCCCCTTCAGTTCTCTTGTTAGTTTTTCTGCATTTTGTCTCTCTTGTTTATTAAGTCCCTAATTCTGCACAAAACCTATGCCTGTGTTCAGTTCACTCATTAGAGTCATTCCATTTTTAAAAGTTTACAGTCTAAGCAGGTATCTTTGCAGGGCATGGGTGGGCTCTTCCTAGGTGTTTATATGGAGTGTAGCACAGTAGGAGCCTAATCTTGGCAGGAGAATTTACATATTGCCATCATACTGATGCTAGACAACTATCAACAGGCAGAAACTGCTACAAACTGGACAGCATTTTACTGGTTTTCTATTGTCTTATATACCAACGTGGAATTTTTATCCTGCAGTAAGGCATGTCATCATAAAAAGTTTCCATAGCAGTTGTTTTTATGTCTATATTTGCACAGATGAAAATAGTGCATAAAGGCATGAGGTCCTAAACATACTTGTTTGGTTTTTAAAATTTCAGCATTCCCAATGAACCTTTTCATCTCACATTTTTTCCTTTGCAAAATACGTTTTCTCCTGCCTCCGTGGCAACAGTTATACCACCTCTTTTGTAGAACTGCTACTATCAACTAAGAAGTTAAGCAAGAATGTTTTGTCATGATCAAAAGTGTGTATGTTTACTGTATACTGTGACAAATATAATCCCCTGCCAGTGAAAATTCTCTGCCATCTTAAATCCTGACTGTCATCAAGAGTTTTTTCAGGGCCTGGTTCTAGGAATAAGCAATTATGCAGTTACTTATGGCAGCAAGGTGGCTGCACTACAAAAGTAACTAAAGCTCTGTTGTCGTCTTTGCTCGACTGTGGCACCTCTCTAGCTGTCCCCACCATGGGGAAGGGATCTAAGAGATGACAAGTGCTCACATGGAGTAGTCTTTCCCAGCAGCAGACCTTGCTTTTCCTGCCTTTCCTTCTGCAGCCATGTGAGCAGCATAAGGAGCTCTCTGGGACACATCCTGGCTTTGCACCTTAGCTCTGTCCCTACTGTACCATCTTCAAACCGCATGGCCCCAGCCCCGTCCAAGTCCTGGACATAATGATGACCAGTTTCAAAGCTAAGTTTACCTGTTCTGCTGAGAAGTTCTGAGATTAACGTTTGAAGCTAGATGAGATTTTTTTTGCCACATAATTTACATACTGAAAAGATATTGATTCTTTAACAAATAAAAAGGGCAAAACTAATAAGAGAAGAAGAGGCTGTATGAGAGCTTTTTGCGGGAGGGAAAGTCAACAAAGGGAAAATAAAAAGCTATTGAAAAGATCAGTATTTTAAAAAGAGTATTTGAATCACATTAAATTACCCTTTTGTTGGGTATATACTAGCATTATTATAAATCCCAAAATGAAAGAAAACCACCGAATTGTTCTGATGCTAAATTCCTGACTTGTATGATTTATTAGTTTCTTTCCAGTCTTAGTATTTTGGAAGTTACCTTACTTACCCTTCCACACCCTTATGCAGTGCTGACTGATGCTAATAAAAGTCACATATACATGTGCAGATTAGAACTCAGTTATCTAAAGAGTTCAATTTAAGCATGAAATACAGGCAGAGCAAATATGGGATACATGAGGGATTTTGAGAATTTGTTAAGAGTAAGGAAATGGTATTGGGATTTTGTTAAATGATAGGCAAGGAAATCTTCTAGCTATCACAAAGTGATGTCAGAACGATATTGCTGTGAACTGGGAACACAGTAGGATTTTCTTACAGGTTGTCAGAGGAGGGCGGGGGAAGGACTGCTCCCTGTGGTATACGTTCATTTATTGACTACAGTCACAGTTATTTGCTTCAGCCAGCATGATCTGAAATGCATGTATAAAAGCATATAGGTATTGGAATTTTCAACCCAAATCAGAATCCTAATTAACTGTAAATCGTAAAGCCAGTAGCCCGAGGTATATTAAAATGAGAACTTTGTACATGAAAGGCTGCACATGCCCCCAAATCTAAGTATTTCCTACTTATAAACCACCAAATTCACTGCATCAGCTTCCATGACTGTAATTCTGCTCCTGAGGGATATACAAGTAGAGTTAAGTGAAAACAAATATGAGTTTGCAACTCATAGAACAAGTCATTTTACGGGCACATTAAAAGCCACTGACACAAGGAAAGACAACATAAAATATTTGTACTTAAAGTAAGAATGTGACATTAAAGCCAGAAGTGAACTTAGTCCATTGTACTTCATCAAATGCCTCTTTAATCTATAAATGTGTGTGATTATAAAGACATTAATTTCAAGGGGAAGACCACATCAGCAAAGCACTGCTGAAACACCTGGCGCAATTGAATTTCATGGAGCACCAAACGCGAAGGCGAGGAGCTGAAGTTACAAACACACATTGGAGTTGAACAGAACTGACAGGGAGGACACTGTTCTCTCAGATACTTAAAAGGAACTGGTTATAAAGATCCAGCCCTGCGCTCAGGGTGAGAGGGGGTTTGTTGCTTTTGATAAGAGCAGGATCAAGCTGTAGAGGGATGTTTGGTCCTTTGGTGGTCAGGCAGCAAACAAAACAGAAGGTGCACAGAACTTGAGCCTGAGCAACCTCTGCTCCATATCACCATTACCATTCCATGGCGCCAAGTTACCTTGTGATCGTGATTTTAATAACAGCTATAGCCTTCCCCTTATCATGTCCTAGTAACTCTGTATCTTCTCAGGCCAGGGTTTGAATAGGAGCTATGGTGTTTCCTCAGCTACTCTATCGCTGTGCTCTGCAAACACAAAACTGCCTGTGTAATGTGCATGTGTGAGTGTGTTTTTCCTAAGGGGTATAACTTTTTCAGTTAACAGCTCAGGCTCAGAAAGCTCTATCTCTAAATTATAAATTATATTGAAAGCAGAGTCTCTCCTAAAATAACTTTTACTATAGGCTGACACACCTATGAAATACCAGTCCTCATTTTTGGCTTGGTATAATGGGAAGGGAACTGCTACTTCCTCTGTTTTCCTCATGGAAGAGAGTTTAACAGTAAAGAAAGTCTATTACGGAAACTGCAAAACACACACAATCAGAACAAAACAAACTCCTTCGCTATGCATGAAAGAGGTGGCAGGAAGAATCTCAGCAATGGTTCAATGCTAAAATGTCAGTCTTTGTTAGTTCCCCCAACCAAACAATGTTTGTGCAAGAAATAATGGTTGAAAGAAGGACAGTGAAAATAAAAACTAATATATGTTAAGGGAGATATGAATGTTAGGGCATATCTTGGGAGTACCCTGGGGTCAGATACAGTAAAGATACTGCCAAAGGCAATACTGCTAATATTAATACTAATACTAATATTAATCATAGACTATCTGAAGTTGGAAGGGACCCCTAAAGGATCACTGAGTCCAACTCCTAATATACTGCCATACTGGCCATGCAGGCTATTGTAGGGACCACTGTTGAGGTGGCAAAACTGCACCCAATTTATAGGGACTGTTCAGCTGCTGCTGCAATTGAAATCTGTTTCCTACTCTCAGAAAAGCCCGCCATCACCCGTGGAAGGGGGAACAAATGCCACCTATGTATTTGCTAACGGAGAGTGTTTATCCGAATCTGTCAACTACATCAGGAATCAAGTTGCTAAATGCTGCATTCAAGAATTTTCTGTGGGTTTGTGACATTCCTTGGAAGGCTTTAGATCCATAAAGCAATGAATAAATTATAAGAAGACATAATTATGGTATTTTCATCTCTGACAGATATAATTTTACTCCGTAAGAACAGAAAAGAAAGCTGCCGTTTTTCTCAGACCAACACTCCAAGACTTTAAAAAAAAAAAAAAGACAAAGAAACAAGTCTTTTGCTGAAAAATGACATATTTAGTAAATATTGTCCACAGTAATTGTTCATGTGGGGCCCCAACAGAAACATGTTTCGAATACTGTAACTACTGCATATTCAGAGTGTATGAGCACTGTATATTCAGAGTAGATGATGATCTCTGTAATGTTTGTTATGAAGCTCCTTGTGGACACTCAAATGTAATTTTGATGGTATCCTGAAGAAAAAAAAAAAGAAGGTATAGCACTCAAATTGGATTCCAGAGATAAGGTTAGTTATTGAGGGTATGATTTACGTCAACTGAACTTAGCTGTCTAAAATGCATGTGTCTAATTTAGGCTCTCTTTGCAGTCCATCAGGGGAAGTAGGTACCTCCAGAGAGAGATCAATTCCACTCTGACAACTGTTTTAGGACAGGATGAACCCTCAATGACCAGAGAGGAAAACCAGATTATTAGATTAGCGACCTAATTTTGAGACAGCAAAGAGAGGGACGGTGTGTTGGATCTGGAGTGATGCTGCCTGTTTGCATATGAAATCAGATCCTCGGGTCCCACCCAGCACACGGAGCGCAGCCCTGAAGGTCTCAGCCTGGATAACAGAGCCAGCATCCTCCAGCCAGCTGCCATGGAGCCAGAGCCGCAGCCCGGCCATGACAGCTACCATCTCCCGCTCTCCAGGACACACAAGCAGGCTTCTTTCCAGTGGGCCAGACAGTCTCGTGTTTCTTAACCCACAACCACAGCGATCACTTAGAGAAATAAAAGGTGAAGTTTCCAAACATCTCTAGGGACTTAGATTCCCCCACATCTGCTGGAAATCACTAGAAGATGGGTCCACGTTGAATGTTTCCATCCGAAGCCCCAAGTCATCACTGTATCTTTATTCAGCAAATCGCTGTAGCATATATGTAAATCTTCAAGCTTAAATCCCATCAACATCAAAGGGATGTAAGCATGCACTTGAATGTTTTGCTGAACTTGGCCCCTCTCCAGCAAAACATGTAAGCATATGCTTAACTTCAAGAATGTTTAACCCTGTTAACTGCTATAGAGTTGATTTTCTACAGTTTCCTGAAGTAAAACACAGGTTTCAATGCTTTGCCAAGTCACTATCTTAATGAAGATGCAATGCCGCTATCTCATCAGCATTACAAGCCTCAGTTAAATCGGTCATACTAAGGCACAAAGACTAGAGCTATGTATACCACGAGGAGAAAAAAATCCATTAGAAATGCCTAGGCAAATGGTAAATACTGAAACCTAAATACTTAAAAAAATGGATTCCAAAATAATGTAAGCCAAGTTAAAGCCTCAGTTCATCCCGGACTCAAGCACTTGATGTTGCTGTTTATGCTTACATTTAGGCATGTGCTTAAGTACCATGATGAACTGATCCATCACTGTACACCTTCCCTTTTATATATTAAATAAACTAAAATCCTTTGGCTTTTGTAAATCACATTGCTTTGCCTAAGATATCAGACAAGCTGCTTTACTCTGATGCTTATATGTGCACAATAAATCCAGACATAAAAATCAATAGAAACATTTAAACCTGTGAGGTTGTAGAAGTGCCCCTTGGAAAAAGTCGAATGTTAAAAAAATGAATCTCACATAGTTATGAGATTGTTATAACAGCCAAAGAATTGTGGATGTTCATATGTATTCAGAACCTTTTCACAGTAGTTGGAAAGCTATGGTAAAATAAGTCGTACACAATCTTTTTAATGTGTATATTCCTAGATTTTTCAAGTTTATACATTGCTATGCAAATGAACTTTTATACAATTATCCGTAGTGTGCCATACAAGCAACTTACTATTTGGTCATAGATTTTGAATGTTATGGAAGTAGCTTGGTTCACTTAAAAATTAGGTAAATCTAATACCTTCAGTACAAAGATTAATGATGTATGTCTTTAACAAAGCAGTCACAGGGCTATGTTTTGTTTATGCAGGATGGCACCCTATATGCTAACTATATCATAGGTTTATGTTACCGTAACGATGCATCATTCCTCAGCTATTAATCTAAACTGCAGAGTACATGTATATTTAATAATCCTCAGAGAGTCTGTAAGACTTATTTATATTTTCTATACATACTGCAGCTTTGAAGACCTTTTAATATTGGCCACTAATTCTATACCATCACAATGCTTTAATATAAGTAAAAAAGATTAAACAGTATCAGATGAGTCAAATCCGTAATGAAAATGCCAATAAAGATGTTTTGCCCTTAAACCGAGATTCTGAACCGATGGCATTTTTCAACTTTGAGAGTGCAGTGCACTGAAGAAATCATATCTAAAATATTTGAGGATCCTACACAAGATATGTAGTGATAATAATTTCTTCCAGTAATCTGAACAGCAAACCATAAGAATAAAGAAAAGAAACAGCAAAATGAGCAAACTGGCCGTAATAGCAGTCCCTTAGAAATAAATTTGGCATTTATCTGAAAAATTAGTTAATAGAAACTTACAGTATGTAGTGTTATTATTTTCGCTTGTAACATATGCTTAGAAACTGATAAATATTTATCTTTCATTACAATAATTCATATCTTAGAAGAAAAACTGCAATTGCTTTGATTATATGTTTTTTTAGATCCTTATGGCATGCCATAAGAAACAACATTTATAAAAAATTAATTTTGTTTATTAACAGGAAACTGCTTGCAAAAACCAGGGAAAAATATGAAAATGAATTTATAAAAAAAGTCTGAAAGAACAAAGCACAGGCATTACAATATCATCATTTAGAATCTATGAACTGAAATGTATTTTTAAAGACAAAGTTAATGCCTCCCTTTGAAATCCTCATGTTAAAATCAAAAACACAACTTTAATAGAAGACAGACATAGGTACTGTATGAAGAATTACAGCTTAGAAAATTAATAAAAATAGTATCTAAAACAGTATTAGTAAGATATGAAGCTCATTCATTAATGGTCTCTGTGATAATATATCACTGAAAATGTTGCATGAAGGACAGTCTTTGATAGGATTATGTACAGTATAATAGCAAGATATTGAAATTAAAATTCACTGAGAAGATACATC
This sequence comes from Phaethon aethereus, assembly GCF_964289735.1. Taxonomy (NCBI): domain Eukaryota; kingdom Metazoa; phylum Chordata; class Aves; order Phaethontiformes; family Phaethontidae; genus Phaethon; species Phaethon aethereus. The sequence goes on from NC_138575.1 coordinate 29,469,487, forward strand.
TTGTGAACTGAAGGGTAAGAAGATAATAATGGTAACATTAATAATAATAAATAACAAGTATAAAATGATTCACATAAATAGAATTTCCATCAGCAACCATTATTGTAATTATGGGAATGATAAAGCAATAATCTACAGTAAATAGCTAATCTTTATTGATTCACTATTTAATTTCTTTTTTTAAAGGGCTTTAGAATTGCTGTCAATAACAATAATGTGTACATGGGGAAAAGTTATGTAGAGAATAAATGACAAAAACAGTATTGTGTAATCTGTTTCTAAAGAATCTTTTGAAGATATTTATGCTTTTTGGTGTAGGAAAAGAAAATTATTAGAAAAATTTCCCACCCTATTTAATAAATGCTGTGGGATTTCCTTAACATCTGGTTATGGGGGTTCCAGAGGCATATTGGGAAAATTAAGAAAATTCAGTACCTGACTTTTTAATCACACGTCTCTCTAAGGTAAGAATAGCTCTCCATCAATGGCAACTATGAAGAAAAAACAGACCATAAACTGCCTGACCCTACAGCAGCCCTAGAGGCAATTTCACAGCCAACAGCAAAGTTAGTACCGGAGGCAACCAAAAGGCCAACAAAGAGGCCGAATAAGAGAAAATCTAAGGAACTAACTGTGGTGCTGAGCAAATATATTCTAGAATTTAGTGTACAGATACCAAACAAACCTTCTGTGTGGCAGCAAGCACTAGCTCAATTGTGAGAGCAGACAAAAGAAAGGCAGGACCTTATATGAGCAATTGAAGCGGTGGATATATAGTAGGGGGTCCATAGAAGTAGGGTCTAATTTCAATTGCTTTTGAATTCATAGAAGAATAGGGAATAGCTTATGATATGCCTAAATAAAAGTCCAACAACGTAGTCCCAGGAGAAAGACTAGATTTTAATTTATAAAGATTTTCTCTTTAGTTTTTTAATATATTCATAATCCTAGCAGTATCTTTTGATAATTAATAATGTAGATGGCCTTTGATCATCCACATATGAGTATTTTTATAGTCTGTTTTGCTTCCAAATTAAGAAGGGTATTGGATAATATTAACCTTCATTGTACACTGTGATTTCACTTTTGCCTTGCATGTTGCTGTCTAATGGGGTTTTGTAGGCCACTGGTGGAAAAAACATTTTGTATAGGTGAGTTACTATATTGTGTAAGAGGGTCCTTCTCATCTAAGCAAAATCACATGCTGCCTTGAGCTACATATGTCGTAATACTGGACAAAATTGTTTCCACTGTGTCATGCAGAACGTATTTCTGATTTTGCAAACACTTCTCATGAGTTCTTAGAAAGGAAGTAGTCACTGGAAAAAAAGAAACAAGTGCCAGGTTCACTATGGGAAAATAACACAAACCCAGCATGGGCCTATCTCCTTCTGACAGTTTAAATTCATGTCCTTCTCATAATGGCACATGGCCATACTGGCATAAAGAACAGAGTAAACGATGACTGCTGCGCTCCAGATGTTCGATGTCCAAATGAGCTATGTTGTGCCTCCAAGGTGATGGACTCAAAAATGGGAGGCCTGTCTAAAAATCTGGCCTTCATAAGTTTGCATTATTGTCAGTTAGATAGGAAACATATAAAGGAAGGTTCCTGCTTAAGTGAGAGAAACTGGCAATAATTTGAAATGTTTGATATACTCAGAAGTGCAGCAAAAGGACACCTCACCTTGAGGGCAGATGTCAACTCTATGATATACATGTGGTAAAAAGCAAAATATTTTTATTGGCATGAAAAAACAACCAGAAATATGTAGCAATAATTTTATTTTTTGTCTTTTTGGGGGAGTTGATATTTCCCACTGCACCCATTCCCAGGAGGGGCCAGCTGACACATGATGCAGAGTCCTGAGAGAAGACAGAGTAGATTCTGTGTGCAGAGAGAGTGAAAAGACTGGGATTACACAGCTAAGAAGGAAGTTGGGTACATGGGAGAAATGTTGTGCATACATATATGTATCTATGTAAGGAAAAATCAGCAAATCCATTTATCTATGATATAACAGTTGTAAGAGGGGAATTCCATGAAATTAATAAGCCATACATTTAAAAGCACTAAGTTAAATGCCTATTTAAAAAAAAATCCATGGGACTTAATGTCATGAGGTATTTTTAGTGATGTGCAGGATTCAGATCATTTAGGTGAACAAGAAAACACTCCACAATAACATTATAATGGATAAAACATTGCAAAGAATAGAAAACTCCATGTATGACTGTAAGTGCAAAAAAATACTGCTATTGAGACCAAAATTTCCCTTCAGGGAGTCATGTCATAATTATCCATTAGGGGATCCTCGAACCTCCCTCTGAAGCATGTGGCATTAGCCCCTCCTGGAAACAGGATCGTGAAGAACCTTGACCGTATTCCTAAGCTATTAATAGTTGCTTTGATTTCCCACAGACTTAAAAGAGTAATTCAACTCCAGCTCCTATTAGCCAGGTTCTTCTTCTAATTTTTATTATAATTTTTTTATCCGCTTCAGTGGACATTTTCCTGAAGTAAGGAGTGTGGGACTATGACCTTTGTAAATATCTCTGCCATGTGACAGTGATTGTTCTGATAATTATTCATTATTCAAGGCTATAAGAATAATTACTGCTTTCAAATACCCTGCAAATCATAAATGTCTGTACCAGGGCTATCCTTAGGCAGGCTTCCAGAATGCTATTTCCAAATGGAGAATTTGGACCAATTTGTTTTCTCCTGTCCTGATTTAATTTGTCTTAAGAAGTACAAGGGTGGTCATTCTTTACTTGAGCAGATCCTACGTTCTTTTCAGGTAGGGCACTCATTTATGAAGTGGGTGGAAGTCCAAGGACTAGGAGTCGGTTGCATCCAAAAGGTAATGAATAGAAAAAAAATTAAGTGTGAATAAGTATGCAAGATTATACACACTGTAAATGGGGCATGCAATTTTAAAATAAAGCCCTAAAATTCTGCTGCTCAGGCTATTGTTAATTAGATCATTTAAATCTATTAAAAAATAAGTACTGAATTCAATCTGTTCCCTTTTCTATGCTTTACTTCTGTTGATGATTTCTTGTACAAGTAAAATGATCTCACAGTTATATGATTGCTCTACCCTTTAGTCTAGATGCATTGTATAAAATATAATGCAGTACAGATGTCAACCTAAGAACTAAATAGCTTATATTTCTAAAGAACCATGAAAAAATATTAACACTATAGAAACAATGGTTCAGTAATTACTTTTTGCTGTGGAGTGAGGTTAGGCATTTATCCTTATAGATCCTTAATACACTTAAAGTCAGCACTGCCCCTGTGGTCCTTTTACCTTTGTTGATAAATGTATTGTACAGGATACCTTGTATGACCACTACAGTATTTGAGGTCATGCTAGGCTGTTAGCACAAATGGTGTGAACAATAGTTTATATGGCACTTAACTCCTTGGGAGAAACAGTTAACCTTGCCAGAGAGGACAGATCAGTCATGTATAGTTATTAAAGTCTAGAAGGTTTTGTTATGCTCTGAAATACTTTTATAGAACTACAATGCTCTGGTATGAGCTTTACCAAGCAGGGAAGCAACAAAGTCAACAATTACCTTTGCTATCTTTGAAAGGGATATTCAAAAATTTCAAAAAAAGATTTTCACAGACTTACTTTATGAAGCACACACAAACAAATTTTAATATATTTAATCACTAGACTTCCTGAACCACACCAACCAGATAACAATATATTAAACCACTGCTTTAAAATAGACCAAGTTTACAAAAAAAAGTTGTGATTTTGATGGCCTTGAAATGGACAGTCAGCAATAAAAAAAAAGTCCCCTTGATTACAATTTTCAAAATCTTCATAAATGTCACAGATGGTCAAAATAATTTAGTTTTATTTAATTAGTAATTAACCATAAAAAAGACTTTCCAAGCAAATATCCTTTTCCAGAATTTCTTGTGAATGGGAAGGACAGAGAGGACAAAGAATAAAACCCAGTAGGAGATTACTACAGACTTAGCAGGTACTCCACATTCAGATGGTAATGAAACTGCTGTTAACACAGACGAAGCCAGTTTCATGACGTAATAAGTTGTTCCCACACTGTTGTTTTCCTGATGAACTGATTGTCAGATCCAACCAGTTTTTGGCACTTTTAGAAAACACAAAGGTCCAGGCAGCTCAGGTTCAGGTAGCCCCATCCATTTCCAGTTCAGGCACATAAGCCTGTCAGCCCCTGTGTCTACATGTGTTTTTGTATTCATCAAAACATCATTAACCACCACTGAATCTTTATATTTTTAGGGTTAATTCAGAATACCGGTGCAGCTGCCGTAGTCTGGCCTGCATTTTCTATTCAGCAGACTCAAATCAATCACTTCCTCCCCTGAAGTTCTGGTTTAGCATCCCTATATGCAAATGAACGTTGCTACTTAAGTAAAAGGGGACCCCAGGTAGGGTTCCAGGTTAGGAAGGACAGGGCACCTCCACCGCCAATCTGCCTTGTGACACATCACACATCCATGTTGCACTGCTTCTACCCCTTCTTCCCAGACATATCATCAAGTGGACCACTCTCTGACTCTGCCTGGATTGTTGATAGCTAACTCTACACCTGAGGTGGCAAAGCCTCACTCAGCCTTGGGGAAGCTCCTTCCACTGGCACCCTGATGTCCTGTGCAAGCACTGGAGCCCTCAGCACTGCAGCATTCTTCGTGTCCCATCAGGAAGCTAACCATGTTCTGGGGTAGGTGGGAACAAACTCATTCCAGAATGAGCATTTTGGGGAGAATCCACTAGGTGTGAATTCAAATACATGTCTTCATGTATAGATTTAGTTGTCCATGTACATACTTTCCTACCAAGAACTATTACCTCATTAAGTAAGAATATTTACTGTATCTTCCAGAGAAGGATGTTGAGAACAGCGAGAATAGGAAGAAGTCAGTTTGCTACCACTGCCTTTTAAAATCTCCTAACTAGCAAAATTAAACCATGTCTCTTTATTTATTTATTGCACTGGTAAAAAGATTAATGGGGATGTGATTCCTTCAGGCTTTTACATATAACCCCATCACACAAAGAACAAAATTATACAGTGCAGCAAACGAACTAAATTAGCTACATTTATTTAAATAACTGCTATGGAGGAAACAATAAATCAACAAGAATCCTCACAAAAATGTGTTTACAAAGTGTCTTGTAATTTGTTTTAGCAAGGACACAGACTTCTAGCTCTTAGCTAAGCTTGCTTCTAACAGTCTATTACCATATCAGCTGTTAATGAGTGTTTGCTATAGAAAAGCATTTCTAGCAAAAAAGACAACTTCTGCCTTACTCTCCTTTAAGATGTGGCTGGCAACCCTACATGAAATAGATTTTCCTAACAAACATTTTGCCAAAGGCTTCTAATAACTTGGGCGACGATCAAAATTAACTGACAGTGCTTTGTTAAATCAGAAAAAAGAGGTTATCTGAACAGTCATAATCACGCAATTATCTCATCTTCACTGTTTTTCGAAAGGCTGTGTCTGTATCTGGTCCTGTATCAGGAGTGAGCAGGGGGAGCTCTAATGCTGAACCTGTGATGTATTCATAAATCAGTACTTTCAGAGCCTGTCATGGGCTCCATAATGAGGGTCATTATTCAGGCAGAGTGTCAAAACTACTATCAAAGGACCTTCTCAGAATCACAATCATTCTGTTTCTTGTTAAATAAGCAATGTAGTACACAAAAATGGCAAACAAGAAGCAGGTCAATTTGATACAGTATGAGGGCACAGAGACCTCTAGAGTAATTTACCCTCTGGGAATTCTGATGGCTTGTGAGATAAATTATATACACCCTCAGAAAAGATTAATGGTAATAAAATCCCAGGAATATTTTCAGAAAAAAATGTCCATATGTACATATGGCAACTTCAGTAACAAAGACGACATTTTCTAAAGTGGAACACTTAAAAAAAATTATTATTAGAACTGCAAGTAGCTCTCTGGAAAGCTACTAAATCTTATTGCAAAGTTGGCAGCATTCAGTGGCAATACCTTATTTTGATTTGCTGAAAGAGTTTATTTAAAAAAACCCAAAACCTACAGCTTTTCTGAATTAAAAAGAAAGGGGATAAAGGGGAAAAATGAAAGACAAACTGTCAAAAAAGGATTTACTGAGACAGGCTGTTATTGACTAAATTTATTATAAGCAATAGGAGATACAAGAGGAATTACTAACAGAATGTCATCTGGACATTTGACCACAATGGCAATAAATGCAAATTATTTGTAAGTGATTGAAGGCTGTATTCAAATCACACAACATAGGTGCCTAAATTAGGCACTGGCATTACTTCCCTCCTTTCACTTTAGGGAACAAGAATGTAATAGCCCTACATGTGAAGTAGTTTGAATTGCTCATTCTCCCTTGAACTAAAACATTACATTAGTAATGGGTAAATTAGGCAGCAGTGAAGGCAGTCTAAACTCTGGCTCAAGATGACTTCTAGATACTACAGTGGCCAATCACTTTGGGATTAACAGCCGATCTCTTCTGACACAGTGAAGTTCAGTGTCTCAGAAGATTAGGCTTAAGCAAAAGTTCTTTATTTTTCTTTGTCGATTAGGTGTCTGTGTTGAGTGTATGTATGATATCAATTCATAATGCACATATATATTATACATACATATATATACATACACATGTATGTATGCATGTAATTCCGTGGGTATGTTCATACACAGCAGAACTCTGAAACAGCAAAATACTGTAGGGCAGAAATTTCACTGCAGCCCTTTATGTAGTGCTAGTTACTTGCCTGGTCCAAAGCTTCTCCTAAGGCTTTGCCTAAGAAACTGTAAAATAGACTTAAACTTCAGCTTGGTCCATGACCTTATGCAGTCACTGTCTTCAGAGATGGGTGTCCAGAGGTCCATTTGTAAGCCCAAATTCATATACCTTTTGAATATTACTGGTGGCACAGACTTTCTTCTGTGCTCGCACTGTGCTTTCTGCAAGTGGGAAGTTCCTGGAGAAATGCCATAGTTGCACCTAATACAAATTACAGGGTCTGAGACTTTCAAGTGAGTTTCTAGGTACCCAGAGCTTTTGAAACTCAGCTATCTTGTATAGTTGTCCTATTACCATTTTCAGCTCTTAACTTGTTTGTTAAATTTCTACAATTCAGTCATGCAGGTGTTTGTATCCACATACACATTTATATGGCATAACTTTATGATGCAGACTGATGGCATTTTTTGTGTCCCCTTAAAAGCAATAAATAAATTGTGGGTCAGAAGATATGTCTGCTCTTTTTCTCACATTACTCTTATTAAACAGCAAGGTGAGGAGTAGATTAAACAACAGTCCCACTAAGTGCCTCCTAAATCCCTCAGCTTCACTATACCAAACTGAATTTTGTCTAACAACAAATCCTACCTTGTCTAGACTTATTGTTTAAGTAAATTTGTATCTGTGGAATAATCAAAAGCAAACCAATTATATTCAGGCATCTTTTTTATCCATCTGTTTGGATATAACTGTCTATTAAATGGTGTTTGCATATGAAGCAATGTTCTATTGTATGCATAGGTACTCAATTATTTAGATTATACATTTGAATAAACTGTGCAGTTAAAGGAGTACCCTTGTAATGTAGGACAATTACATTTTTCTAGCACAGTTTACAGGTTATTAAACTAATATCAATTTGGCCAACACAGCTGGATATAGGATCCTAACCTTCACCTATGAAAGTTCTTTTCTTTAGGGGTACATTTTACCCTTACAATTATCAGTCATTGTTAGTCACTTCAAATTATATCAAATTATGTAAAAGGGTTATAGAAAAAGGCTTGTGTGAATAAAGAGTACAAAAAAAATTCATTTCACACTGAAGACTGTGCATTAAAATGTAGGTTATCTTAATGCAGCTATAAAAGTACTGTCTATAGAGATGATGGGTCAGTCTAAGAGGTGTCCTGTCCATAAGAAAATCATTCTGTCTGGCCAACATAAGAAAATAATACTGCATTGTCATACTGTGAAAGAGCAGTTCACTAAATATCTCATCTTCCTACCAATCAGTGAATGACTATCACACTTTTCCAAAGGAGAATACAGTTGTTTTTCTGTTGAAGAAAAAGAAAAAATCAAATAATATTAAACACTCATAAATCAATAAGTGTTTGCCAGTCCTTGAAATAAGTTTTCAGTGTCTAATTATGAATATCTGTTTGAGTGGGGTGGGAGGAGAGAGAGAGAGAGAGAGAGATGTAATAGAATAACCTCACAGCTTCAGCATTCTGGGCATCTTCTCTGCCTTGTACCCTGTAGAAGGTATACTTTGCACATGTACAAATTGACTTTAAAATGGAATCTGTTTTTTTGCATCTGTTATACATCTGCATGGTCAAAGGGGCAGAAAAGATATTTACAATGATCATCTATCAGTGAAACCATGCTGAGAATCTGGTTTGCACTTTGACAGTCAGTTTGCACTTTTGCTAATGTTCTTCACTGAATACCTTTTCTATTCTTCCCTTTGATCATCATTATTCTGAAATAGCTACCTGGAAGCAAGAGAATGCAGAAAAGCTGAGTTTGTCTTACAAGTACTAATCTCCATAGACTTCTCCATACTCAGTGTAGGTAGATAAGCCCCACTGAGAGCGAGTCAGAACATCTAAAATTAGTTTCCTACTCTAAATCACTCTCAGGAGAACCTTATCCATCTCCATTGATTATGTGGGGACTTAATAGGTAAAGATAGCCAATACAACGACAATTTTTCACCATCTTGACATCAAAAGAAGTATCATGATACTGCTGAATATCATGATACTATTCATTTAAAGGGAATTAATGAACAAAATACCCATGCAGTCGGATACAATAGCTCTGCACAGTGTGAACAGCCCACTTAACCTCAGAATGCTATGGATTTGTGTGTGACCCCATGGTTGTGTAATTTGTCTTTTTTCTAAGTTACCATAGAATATATAATCTTTTCCATGAAACTGGTTGCTTTGCTTATAGCTGATGGACATTTTACTTTGCCTGACAGCAGCTGTACTCCTTAGCAGTTTTCATCCAAAAGGACGGCTTAGTGAATGCTGGGGGTATTCACTGCAGCTGGATTTCACAGGGGACACTGGAAAACCTAGCAAACAATTTGTCTTCACATTCAGAAGGATGCTAGAAGTCTAGACTAACCAGACTAGTAAGCTGTTTTGGAAATTGCACAATGACTCCAGACAAAGATGGATTTTTTTTTCTAGTAGTAAGAGCTTCTAATACTTGTGAAATTACCTGCATGGAGTTGACAAACACTGTGAGAAAACAGATCCACAGCTACCTAGGGAAAACCTGCTGAAGTGTTTGTCTAGGAAGTTAGGAAGTATTGTCTGACAACTTCCCCCTTTGTCCAGCTAAGGGTTGCTCTGGTTCCTCTGGGCTTGGATATAGAGCTGCATAAAACTGTCTTCTTTTCTTCCCTTGCTGGTTTCACAGACGACTGGTCATGCAGTTGCCTCATGCTCTATTTAGTGATGACCAGCTACCAGCAGAGCACAGCTCAGGGAAGGGCAAGGTGTTTCTGGACCTGTGTTGCAAATACAGCAGGGGGAGAAGAGACGTAGCAGATTCCAGGCTGAGGTCTGGCTAAATCCACAGCAATATCCAGAGGGAGATTTTTGCTAGCTCACTTTGGCTTTCTGCCATCCAGTGTGAAAGCAGAGATAACTCTGATTTAGACTCTGATCTTGAACCCTGTTTTATCCATTTATCCATACAGTCATGCCAGGGGACAAGGAATCCCAGTAGTATCTTCCCAACTTCAAAGTGAAATTCAACAGAACCAATAGGGCCCTCAGGAGTGAGGGGAAATTATCTTTTATAATATTAACACACATTCAGTGAGACCTTCAAAGTTGTCATGATTCCCTTGGAGCTACGAGTGCAGAGCCCATGCTCTGAGATACCTGATGTGAAGGTGAAAGTGCTGAGCAAAGGCACCAAAGCTTCCACAATATCTCCATCTCCATGGATGTAGGAAAGAAGCTGGTGAGGAAACCTGGCACCAGATACTGTCATGCAGAGCCACTGCTGAGGTGACCTGGCTCCCTGAGAATGCAGGAAAGTCATCTGAGGAAGTCACATCACAATTATTATGGCTCATTGACATTTTGTTACCAACTAAGTAACCTACTGGCTTTCATAGGCTGAATAGCATTTTGATTCTTTTTCCCATCAGAAAGAACTACAAAATGGTGTGACAATAGCATGCAATATATATTTTTGAATAGAACTATGAACACGCATACATGAATTGCTGAAAATCTTTTCAAAGTTAGAATTTTTAATGTTCTAAATGAGATTGAAAATTCAGTAATCACTGGCTGGCCGCATTTGGCTTATGCATGCTTCTATTTTCACTAATAGTACTTGGAAATGTACCTTGATAGGTGATGCAATGTATTTTAAAAATCATGTGCTTACAGCTACTTTTTCTTTTTTTTCTTCTTTTTTCCTTCCAACTTTTAGGATATAGGATTGATATAATGATGTAAAACTTGAAGGCTTTCTTTCACGGGTACATTTTAAGCTGTAGGTCCTATCTGAAAGACTTCTGAACAAGATCCATACCCTGCAAATCTTCCAACCTCAGCTTCTCTCCTGCAATTGAATAATAAGATAAAAATAAATATGTGCACGCTCTAATGAGCTAGATGTGTCTGTTTGGTTAAATTCCACTATGTATAACTTCTTCCCTTTGGTAGAAGCATTTAGAGTTTTAGTTCAAAATTACCCTTGACTCCTGCCAGCCATTCCCTCAACCCTTCAGTCACACATGTACTTTGCTCCCTCCAGGTCACTTGTAATTGGCCTCTTCCTTTGTGTTTGGTAACCTTCCAGTTTTCTGCAGGCCTGTTCACAACGGAATTGACACCAAAGAAAAAGTGGATAAAGGCAGACCTGAAGTCTGTGCAGAGGATAGGTAGGGACTTGCGTTCCTGAATACAAGTGGGTCAAAAAATACATTCTCAGAAGCTGCTGAGGGACCTGGTCCAGGATATTATACTACTCCCAAGGAGTTGCAGTTTTTGAAATATGTCAGAAACTCTACTACTGTGAAGAGAATCTGGAAATACTCTGTAAACCAGCTGTGATAAACCACTGCTTAGTAGATACTTCAGACATATATGGGCAAAGATCTGCAGGCAGGAGCCCAGTTGTTTCTAAGACCTCTTCTGTGAGAGCTGTTGGCAACACCCCCGCCATCCCAGTATGATGCCGTCCTTTCTGCCAAAGGGCCCGCGTGATGGCTTGGAAATAGCTTAAAGGTTGCAGATCTTCTGAGATGAACCTCCCCCTCTCTACTCCCCCCACCTCCCAGACACACACTGTGCAATTTTTTTTACACGCAAAGGGAGGATATGGGCCTCGGGGATATCTTCATGAATAACTTATACAATGTTTACATGAGGATTTTTAGGTAGTTTGCTCAGAAGTGTTTTGAATTGGCTGCATGAAATTGGTATTCGTTGTAATGAGCTTTTCTGAGCAAAACAGGACACTGCAACATGTCGGGGGTCTGCAGTCTGAAGGAGCAACCGAGAAGCAGCGATCAGGCACGAGAGGGGACACCACCAGGCAGGCGAAAGAAAGGCAGGGGGAGGGATTTGAAGCAACATGGGAAGCTTGCACAAAGTGCAATATATTGTTATTCACTTTTAATTGTCCGAACGCCTTGGGTGTCATTGGTTAGTTCCTCTGAACACAGCATGAGGTGATTGAAAAGTCAATCAGCAAAGACGGAAAAAAGTGCAGACCCAAATGCTACAAAAATAATAAAGCAGGAAGCATACTTAATCACACATGACTGAACCTCATCTTTGTACCTTGTCAGTCAACTTTCTGGCTCATTGATGGTGTCTCCATAATTTTTTCTTACCTGTGCTCTTCCTCACATTCCCCAGAAGACATCAAATTAAAAAAGGCAACATCAAGTATCCATAAACTCTCTTTTCCTTGTCCTTACTTTTTCTGGACTACAGTATTTTTTCTATCTTGCTTTTTTTTTTTTTTTCTCTCTTTCACTTTCCACAGTTTTCATTCCATCCATCACAAGAAGTGGGGTGAGAAGAGGGGACAGAAATGGATGAGGTTTTGGTAGCCAGAATGCATACCATTATGGTTGCTGTGTCAGCAGTTTTGCCATATGAGGCCATAAGGTGCTTTGTGAGTATGAGCTCCATCTGTGACCAACTGGAGTAGAGGCCACTTCAGAGGTCAAAAAGATGGTGAGCTGCAAGAGATGGGTGCTCACAGAACGTTTTTGGAAGTAGAAATCAGAAAGGTTGCAGAAAATTGCTTTTCTTTTCCTGTCTTTTTTAGCCTCCCACCCTATTGTATGATGAAACGGACCTAAACAAATGTCCCCCACAAATTCACCCTCCCAAAAGAGGGAGCCATTCCTCATCCTGTTGCTCTGGTTTAGTTTTGTGGGTTTTTACTCCTCAGGGGAAAGAAGTCAAAAAGCAGCACTGTTCTTTAAGTTGCAGCCCTGGCTGCTGTAAGGTAGACATGATTTACAGTGCCGTGTGACAGACCCCCACTTCAACCCACATGGGCTAGTGGTTTGCTTTCAATATAGCTAAACCATTGCTGTACAGGGAAAAAGAGCCCACTGTAGAAATACTTAGCCAAATTTTCAGTAACTGTATTGACAGCTTGGAGAACTGCTATGCATTCCAGAAATCTTGGGTAATCATGTAAATTTTGGTACATACACTCTCCACACACTTAAATTTCTGACATGTCAGTGAACACAAAGTTCTCAAACATCATCCTGCAATTTGGTTCAAAATAGATCACTTGTAATCTGTATTTTATATATTACAGCACTGATCAAAAAGAAAAAAAAAGAAAAAAAAAGAAAAAAAAAAGAAGAGCAGTTGGATAAAAAGCATCAATAGTCTAAATATACTGTGTATCCATATAGTTCTGGGGAGCAGGCAAGATAAACCCTGTTAAAAGAGCTCAGAAAATTCCAGAAGTTCAAATGCTCAGTGGCTGTGTTAGTAAATTTAAAAAAAAAAATTTTATTGAAAATAAGATGCCTTCATGATTCCATGTTCAGTTGGCTTTGAGTGCTGAGCCAATCTGAGGTCCAAGCAAAAAGGCTATAAATTCATATGAGAATTAAAAACAGCTCTTTGGACTCTGCAGAGAATTGAAACAAGACCAAGACATGTGTCTGCTATGAATACCTGTGCCCCATTGGAAGCAATATTAACATTTACTATTTGGCCAGAAGCTGAAAAGACTAGTCAACTATTTACTCAGAGACTGGAATGCTACTAACTATAAATATCTCCAGACTTGTTTGCCAACAGGCCTCTGAAATGCTGCCATTTGCTGCAGCTCTCAAAACTCCAGTGTCGCACACATGTATATATTGGAGCACTGCTAGAGAAATGGAGAAGCTGCCTGAAAGAAAATCACAGGGGGAACTCCTCACATCTGTGTTTTGAAATACAAAGCATATTATCACTTTTCATTTATTTACTTATATGATGAATGGCAACAAAAGTAGGAAAGCCTGTATAAAGGATGTTTATATGTTTGCTACCTAGTTTTGCCTTTTTTATTTCAAGACCACATTTAGAACTATAGCAAAAGCACACAGGCTTTTGTACATTAAAAAATATTTGTTAACAAATGGCATGGCATGCTACTTCAACACTGTTGCAAATACATTACCAACATTTCTCCAGAAAACAGCAGCTCTGGGATTTGGCTTTTGTAATGTTCTGGGAAATGTCCTGAAGACATAGCACTTTGACTCATTTTTCAAAGTTTTGTGATACAGGAAAAGAAGCAGCCTATTAGTGACTAAACGTAATATTCCTCAACATCCCCTGCTATAACAGCAGCATAAAACCTGAGAAAAAAATTCTGAAGTGAATTACAGTGTTTCATAAATGGAAACAAAACTCTGTCACCAGAGCAAAACTTCTGTCGAGTTTAGGTGTTTATTAGTATGTGTGAGCACAGTGTTATAATATTATACTATAATAATTGCACAGAATTAGAAAATAAAAAATAAAAACTCTAGAAACCAGATTCTTTTCCCTTGCTTTGGTGTAGATTTTGGGAAGGGAAGGGAAGGGAAGGGAAGGGAAGGGAAGGGAAGGGAAGGGAAGGGAAGGGAAGGGAAGGGAAGGGAAGGGAAGGGAAGGGAAGGGAAGGGAAGGGAAGGGAAGGGAAGGGAAGGGAAGGGAAGGGAAGGGAAGGGAAGGGAAGGGAAGGGAAGGGAAGGGAAGGGAAGGGAAGGGAAGGGAAGGGAAGGGAAGGCTTTCTCGAAGTACACTTTATCTGAGCACTATAAATTTTTAATTAACACTGAAGCATGACTGTGAAAAGACCAGTTAAGGAGAGCAGTCTGTACTTTCCTAAGCAGTCCTCTACCATGCAGATACAATTTTATCTAAACTTAAACAGTAGAAAATTTCAGTAAACAGCAAGGCTGGCAGATTTTTAAAAAGTGGCCAATTTTCATTCAGTGCATAAAAAAGAAAACTGATGACAACAACAACAACAACAGGGAGAAGAAGAAGAACCCAGGACATATATTCAGTATCCAATATTCAATTCAAAACTCATATTGTGTTTCTTTTTCTTTACTGAAGGTGTGTCTTATTAAGGGATTCTTGCTTATTTTCTGACAAAGTTCCATCACAAACAAATAAGGGGATGGCTCCTGTGAAAGTCACAAAAACTAAGACATCAGTGAAATTCAGAGCTTCCCTTTTGCGTTGTAATATTACAGTTCAGGAGGGAAGAGAAGTGCCAAACCTGATGTCAGCAGCCACCCATATGGCAAAGGAGAACTAGAATCCCCCAAATCCCTTCAAATACCTTACCAAGTGTTATTTTTAAGATGAAGGTGAAGGGTGCACTCTGAAAGAAGCATTCACTTCTTCATCAGACAGCAGGCTGCTAACAAAGCTGTCACCTCCACCCCTCCCACAACCACCAGTGTCACCATTTGCAGCTCCAGTGCCAGCACCTTCAGTGCCTCAATCATCTCTGATGCTGCCCCCTCCATCATCAACGCCGATGAATTTCTCACTATTACTGCTTGTATCAGGGATACAAGTCTCGCCAGCAGCCCTTTTAAACACCTTTGAGCCTCTCCTTCTCTCTCTCTCACATTGAAACATTTCAGCTGACAGTCTATTTTTTAAACACTCAAGTGCTGGCTTTTAAAGCATTTGATGTCTCTAGCATTTCAGCCCCTTCCTTCACAGCTTCTGCTCACAGGGCCAAGTGATACGTGAGGAATTTCTTTTGGTTCCCCCCAAAAAAATCCTTTGTTTTCTTTTCACAAGAATTCACCTCATGCCCATGTTTAGCTGAAGTACAGTGAAAGAAAAGTAAACTTTGTACAGTATTATCAGAAAATATCAACACAACACATGCACTGAATTGTTGAAAGACAAAGGATTTATCAGTATTAAAAATGTCTGTAATTCATGAAAACTGGAAATATGCCAGAATGGCTTGCTTGAACAGACCTGAAATTGCTGTTTGTCAGAATTCTACAAATATCAGTGGTGTTTTTTCTTTTACTTATCTGCATGTATTTTTAAGTCAGAGAGTCATTAGAAAAAATAATTATTATTCTTCAGCTCAAAAATATGTACATTGCCCTTCTTGCTGAATATTAAATCTGCTGTATAGCTTTTCCTCAGGATCTGCAAAACTGTAGAATAACAGAGTGAATCAATGGGGCTAAAATGAAACGGGAATAACTAAATATACATTCCGCTTCAGCAGCTGTTTACATAAAGTGGATATTTCTTTCCTGTTTGTAAAACCTGATCACAAACACAAGTACCTCTATCCATGTACATCTTTAGAATGAATTATGCATTTCCCTAATGGGCATAAGAACTAAGAAAACAAGGTGCCATCATTCATTTGGAACACAGTAAGTTCAGGGAAACTCATCTGTTCCAGTAAACTGAAGGTCCTTGCAAACCCGTATTAAATGTCAAAATCTACAAGATCGCTTACCTTCAACTACAGGGTAAGGTGGAAACAAACTGTGTCTCAGTTTTGTTTCCTGTGCTCAGCAGATTTTATTTTGGTGTAAATAACACTCTTCTTTTAGCAACTGAAATATTTTTATTTGTTCAGTTCTTTGCTGGAGTCCATGCCACTTTGCAAGAAGTTATGCTGTCATGTAAAACTTCTCCCCAGAGCTTAATGCTGCTACCTAGATCCCTGTGTAATTACTGGGCACCATCAGAGCTCCTGTTTTAGGCTCTCTCTACATTCAGGAATCTACATTTATGTTCTTTAGTCAGATAACCCTCAGAAGAATTTGGAAATGTGTTTTAAGTCTGTGGAGAAGATAATTGATTAGTCTTCATGGAAGAGACTACCCAAAAGTCCCCAGAATACTTAGTGGTGTAAGATACCTTCAGAAGGCATGATTGTCACATATTTGACACACTGTTTTTAAAATCAGGCAACTTTAAGCTATTTCAACCTGGGCCACCAGAATAATTAATAGTTCCCAAATGTCTTTGACACAGAATTGAATAAGTCATTCAGCCCGCTAATATATGAAATAGACCAAGAATTTGACCCTACCTATTCAGGTAGAAAGGAACCCCAAGGGGAGGAAGAGGCAAAATATCATCCATCTTCCTCACTCCTTCACTCGACTCAGCTGTTCCGACCAACACAGAAAGCACAAGTTCTTACTTCTGCAAAAACAGATTACAATCAAGTCCAATAGCACTATGCATACAATCATATATTCCTGGCCTCTTAGAAATATAGGGGTTTTTTAACTGTGACTTGAACACCTTTATTTATTTATTCATTTAATACAACATGCGGTCATCTGGATTCGTCCATCTTCTTTTTAGGACTTGGCTACACTTTCCATTTAGGATGTTTTGAGTAAAAATGATGACTTTAATGCCATATCAACATGTGATGATAAAAATTTTACAATACAAAAATACCAAGTTCAAAATCTGAAGTCCCATATATCTTTGACTAGTGGAAGTGCAACACAGGAAGAAAGATCAGATGACTGGAGGAGCATAGTAAAAGAAAACCAAGGAGGACAGTGGGTGTTGATGAAGTAAAGAAAAGGGTAAATTCCTGAGACAAATTAGTTTGACAGTTCAATAGAACACTGGAAATACTGGCCTAATCTCATGTACAATTTTTATGAGCCACAGGTAATGCCATCACTTCATAGAAGCAAATGCAAAACTTGCATTTAAAAACACCAGTTATTCACAGGCATTGCTGATTGTCAGCAAAGACAGCCTCAGAACAGCACTACCACTCACAAAGTGATGCTCACCTTCTGCAGCGTTTCAGGTTGACTTGTTCCTACGTATTGGATCTGACTGAGACAGAGTTAATTTACCCGACAGCAGCCCTCACAGTGTTGTGCTTTGTACTGGTAGCTAGAAGGGTGTTGATAACACACCAGTGTTTCGGTTACTGCTGAGCAGTGCTCACACAGCATTAAGGCTGTCTCTCCAATGTTCCCCCTCACCAGCACCAGTAGGCTGGGCGTGGGCAAGATCTTGGGAGGAGACACAGCCGGGGCAGTTGACCCAAACCGGCCAAAGGGGTATTCCATACCATATGGCATCACCTCAGCAAATAAAACCTAAGAGAAAGGAAGAGGAATGGGGGGCATTCTTTTTTCTGACGTTTGCCTTCTGGAGCAACCACTACGCGTACAGAAGCCCTGCCTCCTGGGAAGTGGCTGAACATCACCTGCTGATGGGAAGTATAAATCTTTGTTTTCTTCTGCTTCCACACCTAGCCTTTGTTTTTCGCTTATTAAACTGCCTTTATCTTGACTCACACATTTGGTTATTATTTTCTTTCATGTTAATTTCTACCCCCTGTCCTGCTGAGGAGGAGGGTGATAGAGTAGCTTGGTGGCACCTGGCATCCAGCCAAGGTCAACCCACCACATCCTAAAATGGATACAGTGCAAAACACCACTGTGGAATGTAAGACTGTTCTAATTGCTATGACATGACAGTCTCATGAGTTCTTAAAATTAACTGCATTTTCAAGTTGAATGGGGAGGACCAACTGCTTCGGAAACTTTGGGTATCTGCTCAAGGTATACACGTGTACATAGACTCATGCTCACACCCTCTACACTAATGTCTCATTAGAATCTGGTGCTCAAATATCGCTTTCCCTCTCTGTTGTTTGGTCTGATGTTCTTTGAACCTCACACTCAGAAAGAAGTCATGTAGGTTTCATATGAAAGTGATCTACTCGTGAAGAACCAATACCCTTAATTCTTTATGACATGGGAGCATGGTAAAACCGTCTTGTATTTTTGATTACCCTCCAGCAGAAGAAACAACGACTATGCACTTTTTGAGTGTATCCTGATATCCAGTTGTGCCAGCTAGCCTCACTTCTGACCCAAATGGTTATTTTTATCCAAGTCCCACTTTCCACTCTTCCATATTTGACCTAGTACTTGAAATGAGGACAGAGAAACCCAGCTTTCATTTAAGGCACTCAACAAGGCTGATGCTGCAGTGGGAGATAAAGACACGATATCCAAAAAGTAGGCTACTGATGCCAATGGACAATTCCCTGTGTCTGTAATCACAGTCGGGCCAATCTCTCTAGTTTTGCCTAAAGGGACCTTCACGTTACCAGAGAGTACCTTCTACACTCTCTCCAGGAGAGTGTGACTAATTTCCTTCTTGTTCATTGCCTCTTCACTGCACACACAGATTTTTGATGGCCTGTCTTAGATGGTCTTCTAATTTGGTCCAGTTCTGTACTACAAATTGCTGGCCCATGAACCTTTGCTTCACTGTAATTCTCATAATCCCTCAGTGACCACTTCATGGCTTGTCTCTTGTGCTTACCCAAATCTTCACATCCTCCAAAGGGTCTAAGGACCCAGGTTTAAAAAAGTTAACATGTACTCCAAATGTGATTCCTGCACATCAGCAACACTCCTTGCAAGCTAAGTTCCACACAAACAAATCGCTTTGCAGGATCAGGGCGTTAAGTTTTAACTGAATATCTACCAAATATAACTAACAGCCTTCTTCATTTCTCTAAGGGAACTGATTCACCTTCATAACTCTTTCTGCTGTGGGCGTTCATTTACCATTCTGACATAATCTAGTGCCTCACTGCATGATGCTGATGATGTTTTTGTCAATGTGAAGAATGCAGTACAATTGTTGCAGAAATTGTCTAAGAAACGGAGACCTTAATACGTACCATCTGTTTTACAAAAAAGCTCAATGTGGTAATGCATTTGCAATACCAGAAGCAATATCTCTAAGACATGAAATGAACATATGCTGTCTAAGAGCCTTCAGGCTGACATTGAAAAAGAGAAAAGATAGTACTTCAAGGCAAATATTGTCCCAATAGAAAGACTGCCAGAACCAATATGGCTCAGTCTATTGACAAGTCTCTGGTGAACAACATCATATAAAGACATGCACATTGTTATGGGTTGTACAGCTCTATGCCCCATCTTTTCAGCTTGGGAAAAAAAGTAGAGAACACCTTCACTGTCATACTGGCTATTCTCCTGTTTCAGATCAACAGATGTTGTCAGATGAAGACATCCTATCCATTATTCTTTGATTAACTGTTTTTTTAAAACGAGTCAATGAAACTCACACTAGCTTCTTGTACTAGGTTAAGTAAGCAGCCTGTGTGGAACAAAAAAACTGAAAGAAGCCTCTGTTTTCTAGGTTGTTTATGGGGTTTTTTTTGTTTGTTTGTTACTAAATGAATACATTTTATGCGTGAAGATATCTGCGATTCTGAAGCTAAAATGATATTGAAACTACAATAGCTAGTAAAGAATTTTATACATACTAGAAGATACAGTAATTTTATTTTAAAGTCTGTTATCCTTAAAGGAAAGGATCTAAGTTATTGTCCTGTCAGCTACAGTTTATACCAACATAATCTAAAATTTTTATTCCTTTCACAGAAGACATAAACAACAAATGCTGTGTTACAGAAATGTCTATCTTTGGGTGTCATTGCATTTGTGTTCCTTTTTAAAAAAAATAAATTGACAAGTAGCCTCCTCTAATTTTGGCAAATCAGATACGTTCTCTGAATATCAGTCTTCCAAAAACATTTTGGTTTGCTAGATTTTTTGGGGAGAGGGGTGGGAACAGATAAGGCATTTATTAAATATTTTATACACTAAACTTTAGGTTTTGCAAGCAATTTTTAACTAAAGGGTAGGGAGGAACTATGGGAACTATTATACTCTATATGTGAATTTGCTGCTGCCCATAACAACATCAATACTTTTCATCATGTAAAGGAACCTAGCCAGTTCTTTTTTGAAGTTACTGGCAGGGTTCTTTCAGCAGTGGTTACTTTAAAAACATTGTTTCAGGAATACTCCTGTTTTTTCTGCTTAGAATACTGAGGGATATTTAAACGTATTACTTGGTATGTGTATTAAGCAGACTTGATTAAATTGTGAGGTTTTAGGTATTACTCCTGATGTCATTAAAGCTTTACAATTTTAAAAGTGAAGTAACACACTGGTAACATGGGTCCATGTTTGTAGACCTAGAACATACGTGATGGAACTTAATGACCTCGCACCTAAAGATGGCTGCAACCTTATTAAATTCTTACAGGCAAACAAGGATTTGGCAAATCCTCAGCATTTCTCCTGTGGATTTTATTAGTTCCACAGGAGGGAGTCTTTCTTCTACAGATTATAGATGCTACGAGCACACTAAAGAAGCTTGTAAACAGTGTTTGAGGAAGCTACCCTTCTTTAGATCTCAGAAACTCTGCAGGAGGTAGCTCTACCACTACAGATCTTAGAAGCACAGGCTATTTTAAGTACAGTATAATTCTAATTAGCTACACCATCAATTATGTCAAACAAGGGCACAATCATTGACCTTTCACTAAAGGCAAAATAATCAAAGCAGGTTTTTTTAAACTATGTAAGGGAGGAGGACCAAAGGAAGACCTCACATCACCATCTCTGGAGACTGTGGTGGATACAGACACCACAAGAGTGGAGGAACCTGGTAGCTACCTAGCTGTTTCTCTGTTATGTGTAGTGGTGTGCTCTGTAACGGGAGCCTTCTTCCTCCCAAATCTACCTGACATTTGGTAAGTTCTATGCATTCACAAGGTGACGAATTTCAAGACCAAGAGATTCACTTCTTCCTATAAAGCTTTTCCTATAATCAGGAAAACAAGCCAGTTTCAGATACAAACTCCTTTTGAATATGCAGGTTTTAACTAAGAGCTGCTGTGAGAACAAGGAGAAAGCAAATAAAACAATAGAAAACATTGTTTGTTTAAAAAAGAAATCAGCAAAAGGTTTTGTCACTAGTCACAGCAGGAATTAATGATATAATTATTACTAATATATTGTACCTATAAAAAAACTGCAGATAGGCAAATGAAACATTGAACACTAAGGATTGACAACTAACAGAGTTAAATACTGTTGTGGAACTTTTGGAGACTATTTCAAGATCCATAAAGCTTAACATGCTTTAAAATACTGAAACAATGATACAAATTTCAATATTGAGTCATTTCAGCCTTTTCAAATAAAATTTTCAATGTCCTGTTAATATTGTTTAAATAAACATACAACTGTTTTGAGGCAATGTTTTATCTTAAATAACTTTCCTACTGCGAACATTCCAAAATCAGTGTAAAATAAATTTTGAACACCATCAGCAAAGCAGCTGAATTGATTATGTCAAAAAGCACATGGTGAACAAAGTTCCAGTAAGTCCTGCCATGAAAGCCTGCTGCATGAAGAGTAAGGAAGATATATAATGCCTCCATCTATTCTCTCCAAATACTGCCCGAAGCAAAAACCACTACAAATATGAAGCCTTTTAGAAAGAGAATTTGGAGAACAAATGTTTCTTCTGTCTAAGATCTGAATTGGTGTCTAGATGTGTCTACTTCTTTCCATTAAATATCAAGGGAAGATAACCATTTAACAGGACTAACGTTAAGGGCATTAGTCCAGGCATCTGTAAACCACAAGGGTTTAACCATTTGTCAGTTAAAAATTGACCTCCTTATGTAAACAAGAAAATGAACCTGGATCTGAAGATCTGCTCTGATACTCCTAGGCAGCTCAGACGTGATCTGGAAAACACCCCAACCTCCTCCTACATACTGTAACAAGAACAGGGACACTGGATGCAAAATCTGTTACATCTCGAGTAAAATATACGGAAACCATTTCAGTGAGAAAGAGATGGTAGAATCTCATCATCTGTTGAAAAGAATTGACTGGGAAATGAGAAGAGGCGTGGAGAAAATTGGAAGAAATAAATCAAATAATGGACAAGATGAAGTCCTCACTATCCAAAACTCTGAGAGTGGAAATTCATCTCAGCTAACATGACCTGTTAGTTGTTAACAAGTTAGTTGTTTGAGCTAAGCTAGGCTCCCTCTCTAATCAATAGGGAGAAATAGACACTTCCAGAACATAATCAATCCCATCTATCTTAGGACGGAATAAATTAGCTCTGGAAAAGCCTAACTATCCTCATTGATTGTAGTGGAAACCCGGATGATACTCTTAACCTGGACACCTGTCTTTTAAAATGCTAAAGTTAGATAAAATGAGTGATTGTTTGCACTGTGAGGAAGTGGCACAGGGCTTAAGCAAACTCTGCTGATCTACCCCTTTGTCCTCCTCCCCCGCATTCCCATAAATATCTGCTTTGCTGACTGCCTTACCTATATTGTTGAGTGGAGAATGTCTTCAATTTCTCTGACAATTTGATATCGTCTTATCCCCTGGTTTGCCAAAAGCTCATATTGCACAACATACTACAATTGCTGTTCTGAAATGCTTCATTTGAGTCTTGAACTGCAAGTGTTATTATCGCAAATAACCACTGTATGCCTTCCATTTTCAGTAGCACTGGAACAGTATGAGTGCAAGTCTGTTCAGACTCAGGGAAAAGTAGTTTTTCTTTGGAAATCTAGACCAAGAGGTGAAACAAGCCAAAAAGTAGAAATTAAAAAAAAAAAAAAAAAAAAATTAAGGAAAGGCTATGATGAGGAAATGGTAAGGACAGGACAGAAGGATGCCTGCTTATCTAGGGCGCCTCTTCAGGCAAGGTAAACTAATAAGCTATTCGATGGTAAATACTAATTTACCATCAAATTTTACTAATTTGCGTAAATACAGAGGCTTATGGATAGGATTCTTTCCAGGAGACAAAGACAGACCAAATGTGCAGGTATATTACTTATAAACCTGCGAATGCTGAGTAACAGCATCCCTAGAAATAGGACAGATACTCATTTGGTCTAAAAGCTTGGCTACACAGGCTATAATGTGTAAAATATACATCTGACAGACACAGTGAACATAGTACAGTACTGGGCTGGATAGTTAGCATGGTTTAAAGGAAAAACCCCTCCAAAATTCTAGATATGGGCGCTAATACTTTCTCCAGCACAAGGTTACATAGAGAAGAGTACAAATGCGTAAGAGTTTCGCAGAGATGGGACCATGTACATAATCTGTAGTTTAGATTTACTGGAAATGTTAATATAATTTAACACATTTCTTTAGGCACGGCTTTGGTGGAGGGCATGAGGATTAAGAGTCTGTTCACCCTCCCATTAATATTGCATGATCCAGCATATGGGGGAAGAAAAATGACATAACTGAAGACCACACAAACCTCATCAGATATGTAGTTGCACTTTGCTCTGGTCTCTATTTTGTATGCTATCATCATTCAGTCGTTCCTATAGATTTCAATGAATTCTTTAAAGCTGGGGAATACCAAGAAATCTTTGCTTGGTGTAAC